>NC_046172.1:123067688-123083515 GCF_011064425.1 Rattus rattus | reverse complement strand
CTGAAGGTTTAGCTCTCCCTCCCACGGGATTTGGGTGCAGAGAACTGTTTATCCGGTCTGTTTCCTTCAGGTTCCGGCGGTGTCTCAGGCAGGGCTCCTGCCTCTCCTGGGCCCTCTCCCACGGGAGCCCAGAGGCCTTATACAGTTTCCTCTTGGGCCAGGGATGTGGGCAGGGGTGGGCAGTGTTGGTGGTCTCTTCTGCTCTGCAGCCTCAGGAGTGCCCACCTGACCAGGCGGTAAGGTATCTCTCCCACGGGTTCTCCCAAACCATTTTCATACTCTGGAGGTATCACCATCACTGATCTCAAGCTGTACTATAAAGCATTTATTTTCATTTAAAAATACTGATTATACTTCTATGTATTATAGTCCTCTTTATATAACAGAAAAATAGATTCAATCTGTTCTGTATTATTTTCAAAGACACGTCAATCTCTAAGTTTATCATTCTCTTTCAACCAACAGATATGAGCATTTCTTAACCATTCCTTTATGTTAGATTTGAGTTCTAGGTATTGTCATATAAGTCTAGGCCAAGTTGAAATGTCTAAGATATAGGGATGTTATTGGTGGTACATCTTAATCTAAGGGAAAGGGTAGATGACACCATCACTAGCAGACAGTCTGGAAAGAGAAAAAAATTCCTTTCCTCTGACTTTTGTTCTCTTTGGGCTCTAGATTGATGAGAATGTGTTTTCCTATACTGGGCATTAAAATCTATATTACTGAGTTCACCAAACTAAATGTTTACTCTTTTCCTAAAAAACATACTTGAACATACTCTTAATCTAAGCACTATTCCTTAATGTAACACTTAAAATTAAGAAACACACACACACACACACACACACACACAACACACACACACACACGTTTTAAACTTTAAAAGTCATTGGGTAATGGTGAATCCTATAAATTTACTTTGCTCTTCCTTAAATAAGTAACTTTGGGTATATTTTATGTAACTGAAGTAAGGGGTGGAGTAGGGGCAAACTGTAGCTTCCTTGAGAATACCTCTCTATTTCAAAACAAATTTTCTTTTACAAATGAACATAGTGCAATCTATTTATAGTCTTAGTTATCCATACTTATCATTGATTGCTAACTAGTGGTATATATCTAATGGTATATATTATACATTTAAATAATTAAGTAACATACATTAGTGTGTATATATTGAGCTCTTGTGTTATGTCATATTTTATATTTTGAATGTTTTCTTCTTGAAAATATATTTGCTACATAATAATCTTGGACATAAGAAAAATATAATAGTAAATGAATCATCTTTGGAACTGACAAATCACTAGTGTCTTATGACTTCTTATTCAGATTATTTTTTACAGCATCAATGATGATATTCTCAATGGATCAGCATAACAAAGCAGAAGATTAGGTGAAAAAATTGTTTGATCCAGCAGTACTTGAATGATGTTTTAGTACTGTAGAGGTTTTTGTTAAGTACTAAGGAGATAAAATAATCTGTATTTCCTTAAATCTGAATCCTTGCTACCTTGGGATATACGTATTACTTCTTGGTATCTTTTGAAAATAATTAGCTCAGCATTTATTGATTGTAGTTCAAATCAGAAAGTCGTTGGAATTTAACAAACAGATGTAAAAAGCTAAAATTCTTTCGTGAAATTACTGAGAAACAGCAAAAGATGAAGACTTAAAAAATAAGCAAAAAATAAAAGTATGGTTAATATGTAAGGAACTGGCATTAATGCCTATATTCTAAAGAGACACTTGTTTCTCTCAATCTGTCAGACTACTGAAACCGTGAACTTTGAAGAAATTAAAATTTTCTCCAGGAATCTCATGCATTAGAGAATGAAAACGTCCCAGCCATAGGAGGAACTTGTACCTAACACCCTTTCAGATTATCTTAGAAAATGAGACTGAGGTCCAGATAATTATGGATCGGGTTTAAGGAGGACAATATATTGACTTGGACAGCATATATTCATATCTTGGTCCTTTAAACGTTAATCTCAATTTGATGTATGGAATGTAGGGTATGGGGGCATTTGCAAGGTCTCTTTGTTCCTTTTTACAGTTTGCCACATCAGAGAAATTTCCACTTTCTCATTTTCACTATTAATTTGGTTCCTTTAATTGGTTCACTGAGAATGTCTGGAGAGACATGGCTTGAAGTACAAGTCATAAGCATCAAGTTTGAGAAAAGATATAGCAAAATTTCAGTGTTCCATTTACAGTAGTTTTCTAAACTGAGTTTAATTTCTATAACAGACAAATTTCTAATGTTGATAAATAAGAAAGTCACTGTTTATTTCATCATTTCTATGTGATACTACCTGCTAATACTATCTTTTCCTTCTTATTTAGCATTCTAACCATCCTGCTCCCATTTAGTGTTGTACTGAGTTTATCTCTAGGATAGTTTGTATTGTGCTGATCAATTTTTCCCTGGAATAGTTATTCATAAGCCATTTTCTGTTTCCATTATCTTTCTGGTTTTTGCTTTTGCCTACTTATACCAAATGCAGTCTTTCTTTAGTATGGTGCTATCTTGGTTATTTATGATTCAGTATGGTTTAAATGGGTTGCTTTCCTTACACAGAGTGCATCTCTAAATCCTTCCTACCAATATGATATATTTCTTCTACTACTAATGAAATTTTGCATGAACAATGGAAAGGTATCTTCAGTATTTTCTGTATGTCTTTTTTCCATTGTCCCTGTGGCTTTAGCTCATAGGTTCTAGCTGCTTTGCCTACCTTTTTTATTTTTCTGTAGAGGGATGCATTCTTTTATAAAATGAACACGTTTTAAAAAACACAGCAAAACATTGTGTTTTTCACTTTACTATTACTGCTATTACACTTACAGTAATAACAATATTTTATGAAATATTTGTGCCACATACAATTTGAGACACATTATACTGATGATTAGTTGGGTGTTTCAGCTCTTAAAGAAAAATTAATCTTAAAACAAATCCTTTACAGTTGATTTGAAAAGTCCATAACTTTGTGTGGTGGTTTGAGTGGCCCCCATAGACTCATGAGTTGATCCATAAGGAGTGTCACTACTAGGAGGTATGGCTTTGTTGGAGTAGGTATGTTTTATTGAAAGAAGTGTGTCACTAGGGGGTGGGCTTTGAGTTCTCAGAATCTCAAGCCAGTTCCCTTCCTGCTGTTTGAAGATCCAGATTTAGAACTTAGTTATTTCTTCAATGCCATGTCTGCCTTCATGCTTCCATGCTTCCTGCCATGATAATAATGGACTAAACTTCTGAACTGTAAACCAGGCCCAATTAAATGTTGGGGAACTTCGCTATTAAAGTTGCAGTCCCCCATGACCAGATGCCTTTCTGAGCTTAGCACATAATGGGAGTCTCCCTTTATTAGTGGGGTTTCCCAGTCTTTGCCTCTGTCTGGAAAGTGTCTTTTTGGATAATGTCTCTGAAAACAGGTGGCTGCACTTGTATGAAAAGCGACCTTATATAAAGCACGTTGCAAAGCTGCATAACTCAGTATGCACCTCCTTTGATGGCTTCCACCTACATAATAACTAGGTGGCTTATTATAACCAATCAACTTTTCCCACTCACCCTATGCCATGATCACTTATTCCTTTCCAACCATACCCCTAAAAAGTCCTTATATACCTTATGCTTGAAACAATGAAGTAGACTCGTTTAGTTCTAATGTCTTCTGAAGGCCATTCCATCATTCCTATGGCCATCCAAACCCTGCTCTCTGTCTCTGCTCCCTTTGTCCTCTCAGACTGGTGGCCAATAGCATCCAGGGAGGTTGGAGAGTGGGCAGATGATGTTTTCCTTTATAAGAGGTGCTATAGTCATGGTGTCTATTCACAGCAATAGAAATGCTAACTAAGAAAGCAATGGGTACCAGAAATTTGGACGTTGCTATAATGGGCATGATCATGGTTTTGTTTAAAGGAATTTAGACTTTAGATCTTTGAATTCAGAAAGCAGTGACGTGCTTAAAATAGAGATTAATGAGACATACTAGTAGGAGCTGGGAGATGGTGGTACTGAGGGTTATTTAAATTGTGGAGACCCAGGTCAAGAGGTTTCAGAGGAAAGAATCTGTGATCTAGGGATTGTTCTTGTGATGCGTTACTGAAGAATGTGGCTGCTTTTTATGTTTGTCTAAAAGGAACTGCCTGAAGATAAATTGAAAAGGTTTAGATTAGTTGCATTGGAAAAGAAAATTTCAAAACAGTCTAATATGGACTATATCATGGGGTTAATAGTGCCCACTCTTACGAGGGAGGATCTACAATGAAAAGGAACAAGTTGAGCAAGGAAAAATATAGAATGTACAGTTCAAGGAGAAAGGGGTCATCAGGAAGTGGAATAAAGCTAAACACTGTTTTCAAGGGAATAAACAGATTAAAGAAAAGACTAAATGTAATGAAAGGAGTAGAGGATTCTATGTAAGACCCACTGATACGCAGATGAATTTACCACTTGTGAAAAGAAATTAAAGAAGAGCCCAATAGGTCTGGTTATAGTGGTGCACAGCTTTACTGCTAGAACTCAAAAACCAAAGGCTAGCAGATCTCTGAATTTTTGGCGAGGCTGGTCTACAGAGTGAGTTCCAGGACAGCCAAGTTTAGACAGTGAAGGAAACCACAAAAACAAAAAGCTGATAAAGATGTAATTGAACAGGAGGGGACATGTTCCAATCCAAGCAAGCAGAAGAACTTGGCAGGTTTGCTTATGTAATTCTGGGTTTAAAGTCAAGAATAGAAGTCACTGTTGCCAGGCATATGTCAGGGGTGTCCCTGCATGGAGGCCTGGAGACATCATTGTGTAAACCTGTGAAGGTAGAGCCTGGATTGACTTGGTGACCCCAAGAATTTAAAGATGTCAGAGCTCTGGAATATCTGCCAAAGAAAACTGCTTGTAGAGAGTGGAACCAGTTTAAGAGAAAGAAGTGTGTTGCAGTCAACAAAGCTGAACAGAGTTGGAAATCTCAAAAGCAATTTGACATCAGACTTGCAGTTTGGAATTTTCCCAGCTAGTTTTTGTCCTTGCTTTGCTCCAATATTTCCTCACTATGCTCCTTTTTCTCCCTTTTTGAATAGTAATTTATATTCCGTGCCATTACATGTTGGCAGTATATGATCTGCTTTTTTATTTTGATTTTATAGGGGATTATAGTTAAGATATTTCATGTATCTCAGAAGTGACTTTGAACTTTGGACTTTTACACAAGCTTCAAGCTATTATAGAATATGGAGATTTATGGTTAGACTATGGTAGATATGGAGGCGAACTTGGTGGAGGGAGAAATGGGATGGAGATACAAGCACCATTGGCTCCTGCAACTCCTTTAGGATCCTTGCTCTACCCATGGTACTCAATCTAAGATGTCTTCCAGAACACCAGTAAGAAGGAATAAAGGATCAAAGACCAGGGCAATGGCGGCTTCCACATCTTCAAGGACATTTCTCCAGGTGATTGACTCCTTCCCTACAGAGTCATTGACATGTGAAATAGATTTGGTAGGACAATGTGTTTAATGTCCAGTTTGGTCCTTGGTTACATAACTGAACCTGAAAAACTGTATTATAAGATTGTATACTGAACAATAAAGTTAGATCTGCACTCTGATGCTTGTCTCCACAGCATGATCCAGGACATCTCATGGGCTCTACCTCCAGTTTCTCCCCTATTTCCTGATTCCTATTCCCACACTGGAATGAATGAATATCTGTTTTATGTTATGGCTACAGTACTATTGGAGTTTAATATTATGGTTTGAATAGGAATGGCCTGTATAGACTAAGGTGTTTGAATACTTGGCCCATAGCAAGTGGCACTATGAGAAGATGTGACCTTGTTGGAGGAGATTTGCTTTTGTTGGAAGATATATGTCATTAATGGGTGGGCTTAGACATTACAAGCTTGAGCCAGACTTAGTAGATCACTGTTTCTTCCTGCTGCATGGAGATACAGATGTAGAACTCTCAGCTATCTCTTCAATGCCATATCTGCCTTCATGCTGCAATGTTTCCTGCCATGACAAAAATGGACTAAACTTCTAAACTGTAAGCCAGCCACAATCAAATGTTTTCCTTTATAATAATTGCTGTGGTCATGGTGTCTCTTCATAGCAATAGAAATCCCAACTAAGACACTTGGTTAATTTTAAGGTTATATTTCTTTTTCGGACTGTGCCCCACTCTTCTATCTCAGTCTGATGTCAAATTCATGGAAATCATCCCATCTCTGCCTACAGATTGGTGGGATTGTAGAAGTGATCTATCATAGTTGGTTCCTTGGGTAACTCAATTCTACAGATTGGTGGGATTGTAGAAGTGATCTATCATAGTTGGTTCCTTGGGTAACTTAATTCTTCTTCCACAAATTCCAGTCATGGCTCTTCACATCATAGGGAAGTTTTAGATTTCACTACTTTCAATATCAGGCATGGGCACTGCATCTTTTATTAGCAAAGATAGCCATTGCAATCTTCATATATATAATACCCTATCGTTCATATGTGGGATCCCTAAGGAAAATGGTTGGTTCTGCTCAGTTTATACTGAAAGGTAATAGAGATATATGAAATAATTACTGTTTGATTCTATATTTCTATTTGCTAGTTCTAGGTCACTTATTTAAAGGTAAGCAGAGTCGGTCTCAACCATATTTCATGAACTGAGTTACCAATAAGTAAAATATTTCTGTGAAGAGAAGAAAAATACATATATCTATTAAATAAATTAATAATTTACTTTAATGTTTGTGACAGTGTTTTTATATAAATACTAACAATTTCATAAATATGAATTGAGTCCTATGAAATCAGCTAACACACTAATGGTTCCATGAATGGTTTTAGTCTCTCTAATGATATAGATTATTCCCTATTCTTTTTTTTTGGTTTGTTTTTGATTACTTGTTTAGATGTATATTCGACTAAAATATTATGTGGAGGCTAATTAAAAGAAATAACTTCTATGCTCCTTAATACTATTCATTTTTATTTTTTAAAATTTTAATAGGTTTGATGGTATGATACTTTCCATAAAATCAATTAGAATCTCCAATGTTGTATCATACTCAAGGGGTAACTTCAATTTTACAATAATTCCTTTTGTTAGTTGTTTTACCTATTTCATTCTCCATTTGAGAATTAAAGCACAACAAACCATGCAAATTCAATTCCTTAATATCTTTATTCTACTGTTTACTTGTCCTCTTGTCTTCAATTGCATCATTGTGTCAGCTCAGTAGCATTTAATGATTGTATTTGCAATTCACTCTATTTCCATAGTTACTGTGGTCCTCTTTACATAACCTTAATATGTAGAATTTTTCAGCTTTTTGTTCTTTATTCTCTTTCTTATTCTATAGTCTTCAGTTTGTTCCAGGTATTTTTAATGACATACTATAAGAAGAAACTAACTAGAGTGCATATATAAACATTCTTCTACAGCCATCAGTGTACAAAAATGAGCTTGTCAAGCTAATAAATAATATTCTTACTGACAAATCCATTAAATTTTAAATTTTGATACATATTATTGCAGGTTTTGAGTATGACAACTGACCATCCCCTTTTTTGATTTAAACGTTCATAGATTTTTAGCATAAACTACACTTTATTCTCATTTTACATATCCATAATAGATTATTCCACATATGCCAGTTTTATTAATGACCATATAAATACTGATGAATTTCTTAAATTTAGATGCTCAGCCTTTCAAGTGCTATACTTAGCATTCTCATACTGTATTCAACTGCTGATTAATTCTGTCTAGTTGGAAGTAACATAATCATTTTAATGTTATGTCCAATGGTTGAGTTATTCTTAAATCAGTGTTTCTATAGATATGTAAAAGGCAGAGAATGTCACATGCATACATTTATGCTGGATTGTATACCAAAAACGAAGAAAACAAAAGAAAAAAGGCCTAGATATTTTATATCCATCATCAATCACTTTTGTTCTACCCATAAACATTACTATTCCTAAAAGAAAACTATTTCTTGAATGTATTTCAATGAATGTCTGCAGGATAAACCTCTGCTTTTTCTCACACATTTTGCCATAATATTTTCATTTCTACTTATTCCCATTGTTGGTTCTTGTAGTATATTCCATGTACAGGTTATTGAGTGATGCTTTACCATCTATATAGGGCATTTATGTGCAGAAACTCCTGTTATTCTACCCCTATGGTGGTTTACCCTGGAGTTATCTGTATTTTGATCCAAATTCCGCTGCCTCAAGGACAGCTACCTAATCATATACTCAGGACTCACCAGAACCTTCTCCCCATTTAATTTGTAAAATACAGGTGAAGGCAGGTACAGGATAGAAGGAGGCCTGTTATTGGAGGAGAAGGAAGGATGGGTGGGAGAAAAGTTTGAAGGAAGAGCAGGAGACTGGAATGAAAAGGAGGAAGAGATAGAAGGGAGAGGGAGAGAAGCCATGGCAGGACAATATGGCAGGTGACATTAAGGTACATGCCACTGTACCTTTACAGGTTGTTATAAATATTCTTAAGGGATGGATGTGTACAGAGCTTTGTATGTTTAGGTGGGCAATTATACCTTATCAATTGGGTCAAAGATTATTGTGTTGTGTGTTCTTTTATGTGATGATTTGAGTGTAGGAAATCATGCGGCAGCTGGAGACACTGGGCCACCCCCCGCGGAGTTGGGATGTGTTTCCGCCAAGATATCTAGCAGATATCTTGGGGTTTTGTGGAGCCAGATCTAGAATGGGATAAAAGATAACAGTTTTTATTTTTTATATTTTTATAGCAACATACCCCTACCCATGGGTTCAGTCTGACAAAGCCCTTAAAAGTCTTACCACTGTCTATTCTCCATGCTCTGTCATATCCCTTTCTCCAGATTCATATATATGGACTCTTTAATTTCTCTTTTATGAGCAACATTTTGTTTCTTAATATACTTCCCAGCGAGCCAAAAGACATCTATTATTTCTCCATATATGCGTCTTAATTAGTTTCCTTTTATGATGTGTCAATGTAAATGTCTCCGATATCTGGTACAGCTTATAACGAAAACAGACATCACTGAAAGCAATTAACACACAATATTTAACATGGGAAATGAGGTGCTTACAAATCAATTGGAGGAGTGGAAATTAAGATAACCAAGAAGACTACTATTATTACAGTTTGGTTCATTTTAGTTTTCAGAGATTGTGAAGTTGGTGCCTCCTCCCATACAATTTCTTATCCTTTGGTTCTTATATCAGGAATTGTTGACCCGGGGAAAAAACAAAAAAGAAAAACGACTACCAGAAAATATAGTCATGATAGTCTTTTGTGTGACAGACTTTTTTTAGGGAGATAAAATATAAAAACTTTTACCAACCCCAGATATGGAATTAACAACAGATCAAATCATGAATACCACCAAAACTCCAACTTGTTGAACAAATTAGTTGTACTAGGGTTTCTTACAGAACCTGAAGGAACTCAAAAGACACCTGCATCACCAAAGTCCACCCTAGCATGGGTGAGAGCTCACAATAGCTAGGAACCTGGAGCACACTGCACAGCCTGCAGGCAGCTCAATGGATTGAAGAGTGTTCTTTACAGCTTGATCAGTTTCTCTGAGCTGCTTCTAGGTAGTTCAGCTAGTTTTAGCTTTTTTTTTTTCTTTAAATTGGTTGGTTTCTGCTACTTTGGGGCCACTTGGGTATTCTTTGTTTCTTTATAGATTGACTCATCAGAGAAGAATTATCAGCAGTCTTTACTGTTTAAATACTTTTTGGAAGTGCAGAGCCTTTTGAATCTGGTTAGTTTCAGGAACTTCCCAAAACTGTTTTGAGTTGCTTAATTTTTGTCATAATGGAGCATGTCCTCAGGATAGTGTGTCACTCTCATTCTAGAACATCCTGTTATTCACTTCCTTGTAAAAACCCTATCTTAAAATATCCTGTAATTGTACTTACCCTCAAAGTAAGAAGGTTTTAATTTAACCTGTATAAAACTCCTACAAAACAAGGCCAGCTAGTATTGAGTTAAAATAAACTTTAATAAATACACATAATCAGGGAAGCTCATTTCAAAACTAAAGTGATAAACCGGGTGGCCTGTACTTCTCCTCTGCTTTCTAAGTGACAAGACATGATATCCATTGGCAGAACTTAAGTTGGGTTATGAAGAGTTCTGACAATGTTGTGTTGAGAAAAAAAAATCAGGGAAATAGCTCCAAGTTTTAAGAGTCAGTAGTACTATTCTATCTGAAGCATTATGTAATTTTAGATGTGTAATGGACTTTATTTCATATTTTCCCCTTCAGACTTATGCACATGATCACATGAAAAATGTCCACTGATAGAGACTAGTGAAATAAATATCACAGATAATGTAGAGATATAAATTAGCAAATAAAAATTACTATGAGTTTAGATTCTATGATGAGAAAACCAAGCTCTTCAATAGTTAGGGTTATACTGATAATTTACACTACTAGGAATATTCAGAGACATAATGTTACAGCTCTTTAGATTACTTAAGTTCAATTAAACTCTAAAAAGAATAGGCTATGTGAGAAACCCAGCTTGCAAGCTCATGCTCCACTCAGCCATCTTCAGCTAAAAGAAAGAGAAATTTTCAGTATTGATACTTCATAGTTTATGAGATTTATTCATGACTTCTTTTACTTCAAATCCAGTTCTCCTTATAGATTCTCAAATTATATCAGTTAAAAAGTTTCTGCCTTGCATTCAAGACCTGAAGACTTCTTCCATTCCTCTTTTTGTTGCTGTTGTTATTGTTTTTTTTTTTTTTTTTCTTTTTTTAATTTTTTTTTTTTGTTTTTTGCTTTTTGTTTTTTTTTTATTTTTTTTTTGGTGGAATTTTTTTTTTTTTTTTTTTTTAGCAAAAATGAGACCAAAGATATATGTAACATCCTCTCTCTGAGCTCATTGAGGACAAAACTCTATTTAACAGGTTACTGCGATATAAATCTTTCTATTTAGTAGAGTTTCATATTGAAAGAGAGATTGATGAAATTTACTCCTCCCACCTAAGAGAGACTCCATATTTTTAAAACAAATATTTCTTGATCTAGTCACTTGTATTATCATTTCAGTCTCTGGCAAGTGAAACTGTATTCATTTTTTTCTCTCTTTTTATGAGACCAAATTTTTAGATTCTACATAAAAGTGAGATCATGTACTGTTAATTTTTCCACATTATTAAAAATATATTCTTTTCTTATATAATAAACGTTGATTAGTTCCCCTCCCTCTACTCCTTCCAGTTCTGCCTCACCTTACCTTCCATCTGGATCCAATCCCATTCTATCTGTTTAGAAAATGAACAGGCACAGAGAGAGGCAGGTAGATCAGTGGAATAGAAATGAAGACTCACAAATGAACCAACACACCTGTGGTCAATTGGTCTTTGACAAAGGAGCTAAAACCATCCAATGGTAAAAACGATATCATTCTCCACAAATGATGCTAGTTCAACTAGAGGTCAGCATTGTAGAATAATGCAAATTGACCCATTCTTATCTCCTTGTTCAAAGCTTAAGTCCAAGTGGATCAAGGACCTCCACATCAAACCGCATACACTCAACCTAATAGAAGAAAGAGTGGGGAAGAGTTTCGACCACATGGGCACTAAGGAAATTTTTCTGAACAAAACACCAATGACTTATGCTCTAAGATAAAGATTCAACAAATGAGACCTCATAAAACTGCAAATGACACTGTCATTAGGACAAAACGGCAACCAACAGATTGGGAAAATATCTTTACCAATCCTACATCTGATAGAGGGCTAATATCCAAAATATTCAAAGAATCCAAGAAGTTAGACTCCAGAGAACCAAATAACCCTATTAAAAATGGTTTGCAGAGCTAAACAAAGAATTCCCAGCTGAGGAATATTGAATGGCTGAGAAGTAACTAAAGAAATGTTCGGGGGTTGGGGATTTAGCTCAGTGGTAGAGTGCTTGCCTAGGAAGCACAAGGCCCTGGGTTCGGTCCCCAGCTCCGAAAAAAAAAACAAAAAAAAAAAAAAAAAAAAAAAGAAAGAAATGTTCGACATCCTTAGTCATCAGGGAAATGCAAATCAAAACAAACCTGAGCTTCCACACCACACCAGTTAGAATGGATAAGATAAAAACTCAGGTGACATCAGATGCTGGCAAGAATCTGGAGAAAGAGGAACACTCCTCCACTTTTGGTGGAATTAGAAGCTGGTACAACCACAATGGAAATCAGTCTTGTGGTTCCTCAGAAAATTGGACATTACTCTCTCTGAGGACCCAGCTATACCTTTCCTGGTCATACACCCAAAAGATGCTCTAACATATAACAAAGATACATACTCCACTATGTTAATAGCAGCCTTTTTTTTTTTTTTTTTTTTTTTTTTTTTTTTTTTTTTTTTTTTTTTTTACAATATTCAGGAACTGGAAAGAAACCAGATGTCCTTCAACAGAGCAATGGATACAGAAATTTTGGTACATCTACACAATAGAGTACTACTCACGAGAACCCTGTTAAAAATAGCAGGTTACCACCCAGCCTGGGGTTAGGACAGATAAGGAAATGGTCTAAACAGGGAACCACCCTGCCTACGATGAGGACAAAGAGGGAAGTGACTGGAGGGTGGGGACAATGCCAGGAAATACCACAAATTCCACAAGATAGGCAGGACAGTACTAAATGAAGGAGAAAACCTTCTCATTTGAGTTGACCAATAATTTTAAATGGTGTTCAGGGTAACCATTCGCAGTGGTCCAACACAGGTGATCACTGAATTCCCCAGCAAAATGATTATAAAAAGTGTGTGCTTTATGAGCTCGGGGTCTCCTCTTGCCTGTGTGCTGGGGAACCCCAATGTACATTGGAACAATAAAACTCTTGCAGATTGCAGCGATTCTGGTATCTGTGGCCTTAATGAGTGGGGGTCTTCCGACGGCCTCTTACACTGAGCTACCAAAACAATGACTTCAGGAAATTCATAGGCAAATGGATGGAACTGGAAAATATCATCCTGAGTGAGGTAACCCAATCACCAAAAAAACACACATGGTATGCACTCACTGTTAAGTGCATATTAGCCCAAAAGCTTGAATTATCCAAGATACAATCCGCAGACTATAGGAAGCTCAAGAAGGAGGATAACCAAAGTATGGATGCTTCACTTATTCTTAAAAGGGAGAAAAATATTCATAGGAGGGGATATGGAGGCAAAGGTTGGAGCAGAGACTGAAGGAGCAGCCATTTAGAGCCTGCCCCAACATGTGGCCCATATATATATAAACAGCCACCAAAACTAGATAAGATTGATGAAGCTAAGAAGGCATGCTGACAGGAACTGGATATAGATGTCTCCTGAGAGACACAGCCAGAGCATGTCAAATACAGACACGAATGCTAGTAGCCAACCATTAGACTGAGAACAGAACCCCAATGGAGGAATTAAAAAAAGGACTGAAAGAGCTGAAGGGGCTTGCAACTTCATAAGAACAACAATGCCTACCAACCAGAGCTACCAGAGACTAAACCACTACACAAAACTATATATGGACTGACCTATGGCTCCAACTGCATATGTAGCAGAGGATGGCCTTGTTGGGCACCAATGGGAGAAGAACCCCTTGGTCTTGCGAAGGTTGGACCCCCAGTGTAAGGGAATGTCTCGGGGGACAATAAGGGAGTTGGATGGGGCGGGAAACAACCTTATAGAAGAAGGAGAGAGGGAGGAAATAGGGGCCATATGGATAGGAAACCATGAAAGGAAATAGCAGTTCAAATGTAAATAAAACATATCCAATGAAAAATGTAAAAAAAAGATGATGAATAGGCTTCTAAGGCATAATAATAAAATAAAATATGATAAAACAAAATCTAACACATCAGGATAAGAAAAAACGAACAGAGGGAAAAGAGCCCTAAGAGAAGTCATAAGAAGCAAAGACTCAACTCATTCACAGACTTGGAATCCCCATAAAAACACTAAACTAGAAGTCATAATATATGCTGGCCCCTACAGGCCATCTGCTTTCTGCTTCATCCTCAGTAAGCTTATATGTACTTTTTTCAGTTGATTAAGAGGGCCTTATTCTCCATCCCCCTCTGGTTTTTCTGTTCTTTCTACTTCCTTTTCCTTGGGATTCTCTAAGTTCTGAAAGAGGTATTTGATGAAAACATTCCATTTAGAGTTGTATATTCCAAAGTCTCATTTTCTCTGTCTCTCTCTCTCTCTGTCTCTGCCTCTGCCCCACCATGTATCTCTCTCTCTCTCTCTCTCTCTCTCTCTCTCTCTCTCTCTCTGCCTAGTGTCTCACAAATAATTAAATAATTCAAGCAGAATAGACATAAATGTTATTAGATGAACTATGGAATATTTAGTTAAATTTATAATAATTCACTCGATATAGGCTTTTCCTCTCTTTTCTAAAATCTTTATCGTAAATTCAAAAATTAGTGTAACAATAAGTGAAAACCCTAAAGTAGTTTTACATATTTCTCAGAGTTGAAGATATGAGACACTCACTTATATATACTGCAGTAATAAATATTTCTACATTTTTAAAGATTTATTTATTTTATCTACATGGGTATTTCATCTGCATGTATGTCTACATCTCAGAAGGTATCCTGTTCAGGATGGTTGTGAGTCACCATGTAGGTGTTGAGAGTTGAATTGTTGAATTCCAGACGTCTGGAAGAGTAGCCAGTGCTCTTAATCATGGAGTTCCAGACTGCACTTCTACATTTTTGAATAACTATTATCTTATTTGTCAATTTTTGATATATGCTAAAATGACCAAGAAAATTCTTATTTAAAAGGTTGAGAATAAAACCCATAATGCACAATATCAGTGCCCAAAGATAGCATGCAGAGAAAGGTATAAATCCTACTGGACTGTAAATACTGCCTCATCATTCTTCATAGCTACTCTGAATATCTAATTTCTACTGCCTTCTGCCCTGAAAGTGACTGTAATGTGCAATCTCATTATACATCAATGAAACATCAAAGGAATTGGTCTTCTACATAGTTTTATACTTTAGATATAATTAACATTGCTATTTTTTTATTTCAGGATATAATATGATAATTCTTTTTTTTTTTTTATTAACTTTAGTATTTCTTATATACATTTCGAGTGTTATTCCCTTTCCCGGTTTCCGGGCAAACATCCCCCTAATCCCTCCCCCTCCCCTTCTTTATGGGTGTTCCCCTCCCCATCCTCCCCCCATTGCCGCCCTCCCCCCAACAATCTAGTTCACTGGGGGTTCAGTCTTAGCAGGACCCAGGGCTTCCCCTTCTACTGATGCTCTTACTAGGATATTCATTGCTACCTATGAGGTCAGAGTCCAGGGTCAGTCCATGTATAGTCTTTAGGTAGTGGCTTAGTCCCTGGAAGCTCTGGTTGCTTGGCATTGTTGTACATATGGGGTCTCGAGCCCCTTCAAGCTCTTCCAGTTCTTTCTCTGATTCCTTAAACGGGGGTCCTATTCTCAGTTCAGTGGTTTGCTGCTGGCATACGCCTCTGTGTTTGCTGTATTCTGGCTGTGTCTCTCGGGACAGATCTACATCCGGCTTCTGTCGGCCTGCACTTCTTTGCTTCATCCATCTTGTCTAATTGGATGGCTGTATATGTATGGGCCACATGTGGGGCAGGCTCTGAATGGGTGTTCCTTCTGTGTCTGTTTTAATCTTTGCCTCTCTATTCTCTGCCAAGGGTATTCTTGTTCCCCTTTTAAAGAAGGAGTGAAACATTCACATTTTGATCATCCGTCTTGAGTTTCATTTGTTCTAGGCATCTAGGGTAATTCAAGCATTTGGGCTAATAGCCACTT
>NC_046172.1:123037510-123067588 GCF_011064425.1 Rattus rattus | reverse complement strand
GCGTGTCTGCCTCACTGAAGGTTTAGCTCTCCCTCCCACGGGTTTGGGGTGCAGAGAACTGTTTATCCGGTCTGTTTCCTTCCAGGTTCAGGCGGTGTCTCAGGGCAGGGCCCTGCTCCTCCTGGGCCCTCCCACGGGAACCCAGAGGCCTGGCACAGTTTCCTCTTGGGTCAGGGATGTGGGCAGGGGTGGGCAGTGTTGGTGGTCTCTTCCACTCTGCAGCCTCAGGAGTGCCCACCTGACCATGTGGTAAGGTATCTCTCCCACGGGTTCTGGGAGCAGAGAGCTGCTGCCAATGTTCAACATCTTTAGTCATAAGGGAAATGCAAATCAAATCAACCCTGAGATTCCACCTCACACCAGTCCAAATGGCTAAGATCAAAAACTCAGGTGACAGCAGCTGCTGGCAAGGATGTGGAGAAAGAGGAACACTCCTCCATTGTTGGTGTGATTGCAAACTGGTACAACCATTCTGGAAATCAGTCTGGAGATTCCTCAGAAAATTGGACATTGAACTACCTGAGGACCCAACTATATGTCTCTTGGGCATATACCCAAAAGATGCCCAAACATATAACAAAGACACATACTCCATTATGTTCATAGCAGCCTTGTTTATAATAGCCAGAAGCTTGAAAGAAACCAGATGCCCTTCAACAGAGGAAAGGATACAGAAAATGTGGTACATCTACACAATGGAATACTACTCCACTATAAAAAACAATGACTTTATGAAATTCATAGGCAAATGGATGGAACTGGAGAATATCATCCTGAGTGAGGTAACCCAATCACAGAAAAACACACATGGTATGCACTCATTGATAAGTGGATAAAAGCCCAAATGCTCGAATTACCCTAGATGCACAGAACACATGAAACTCAAGAAGGATGGCCAAAATGCAAATGCTTCACTCCTTCTTTAAAAGGGGAACAAGAATACCCTTGGGAGGGG
This sequence comes from Rattus rattus, assembly GCF_011064425.1. Classification (NCBI taxonomy): domain Eukaryota; kingdom Metazoa; phylum Chordata; class Mammalia; order Rodentia; family Muridae; genus Rattus; species Rattus rattus. The sequence goes on along the minus strand of NC_046172.1, from coordinate 123,066,633 downwards.
ATTGGGAGTCAAAGTTTAGAACAGAGGCTGAAGGAACCCCATTCAGAGCCTGCCCCACAGGTGGCCCATACACATACAGCCACCCAATTAGAAAAGATGGATGAAGCAAAGAAGTGCAGGCTGATAGGAACCAGATGTAGATCTCTCCTAAGAGACACAGCCAGAATACAGCAAATACATACGTGAATGCCAGGCAAAAACCACTGAACTCAGAACGGGACCCCCATTGAAGGAATCATAGAAAGGTCTAAAAGAGCTTGAAGGTGTTTGAGACCCCATATGAACAATAATGCCAACCAACCAGAGCTTCCAGGGACTAAGCCACTCCCCAAAGACTATATATATGGACTGGGCTACAACCTCATAGGTAGCAATAATACCCTAGGAAGAGCACCAGTTGGAGGGGAAGCCCTTGTTCCTGCCAAGACGAACCCCCAGTGAACGGGATTGTTGGAGGGAGAGCGGTAATGGGGGGAGGATTTGGAGTGGAACACCCATATAGAAAGGGATTGTGAGGGGTTAGGGGGATATTGGCCTGGGAAGCGGGAAAGGGAATAACAATTGAAATGTAAATAAGAAATAACCAAGTTAATAAAGATGGAGAAAAAAATCATAAGGGTTTCCTTCAGCCTTCATCTTATAAAGGATTAATATCAACAAAATATTAACTTTATGTAAGTTAGTTGAAAATATGTCCTTAATACTGGTAAATAGAATATGTATGTTCTAATGTACGCTATTCTAGTGTAGTTAATAGAATTTTCAGCTGAGTTAAGACCTTTATGTTGCATCTAGATATGAATATGAAGAAAGTTTAAGTAATAACCAATGGGAGACAATGAGAAGCCTGAGGCTCTAACTTCCAATTCCAAGTTCCCAGTAAAAAAGCTGTAGGAGAACTACAGAAGATGTAAAAACCAAATATTCCTGGGATGGGCATGTCAAGCAATCTAGTATATATTATGAGCTCTATATTTCAGAAGAAATCCTCTCTCAAAATTAAGAAGGGTAATAATTGAAAAAGAAACACCAATGTTGAGCATGAACTCCATCTTTGCATTTACCCAGGTATATCGTTCATAAGCATATGTAAGACATATATTCAAAAATCAATCAATCACCAATCTATATTGAAACATGTAGCTTGATACCTTCAGAAATGTAAAATTACGTGTAACAATTTTGCAGAAAATTGATGGGATTTTTTTTGTCTTTGGGTGGTTTATTCAAAAGACCTGAATATTTACAACGCAGCAAAAACAGAAAGCATTAAAATTTACACATGTCAAAAAGTGATTGAATTTTTTTATGGGAAGTTATGAGTGAAAACTTGATTTTATAGCATTTATTCAAATAGGAGTTTTAAAGAATTGTAATAGCTTATAGCTATCATTTAGTTAAGAATTAGACCAATACTGGGCAGTGTCCTTTGGTAGAACACAATGACCAAGCGTTTATTTGAGATAGGCTTAGATAAGGAACATTCTCTTAGAACCAATCTGAAACTCCAAATCAATCTGAACTCCCCAGGATAGTTTCATTTTCTTCCTTTTCTTATTTATTTATTTATTTATTTATTTATTTATTTATTTATTTATTTATTCATTCATTCATTCATTCATTCATTCATTCATTCATTTACTTTGCATCCCAATCACAGGCCCCCTTCCTCCTCTCTTCCCAGTCCTACCTCCCTACCTTGTTCCCCCACTTCCAGAGTACTTCCCCACTTTACCAACCAGCCCTGACATATCAAGTCACCATAGAACTTTACATCTCTAGTGCACCTATATGTAATGCTGTTATCAACTACAATTAAATGAAAAAAAAAAAACCCACAGGCATCAATGCATACAAATGGCATATTTACAAGAGAATCTTAGTGGAATAACAATTTGCACTATGCCTTCAAGTACTTTTAGAAACATATATGTGAAATGCGGACTTATTCATGATGCTTCACATTTTTAGAAATAAAAGTGAGTATGAATACTAAATTAAAAATATAACCGTGTTCTATGAAATGATCTATTTTTAAAATCAATATTTTCCAGTTATGCTGATAATACAAAACTAGTTAAATATGTGGTTAAAGAAGGCAATTGAAGAATACTTATGGAATAGATTTCAAATATTAAAAATATGTAAATTTTCTATTAACTTTCAAATTGATTATATTAGTAAATTGATGGGCTCAATGTCATCAAGTTCCATGCCTCTGTGTCTTTTAGGGAAGTTGATCTAAGCCTTAGATCCTGCAGAATAGGGGTTCTGAAGTTGTCCCCATCCCCAAAGCCTGACTGTCATAACCACAGGTTCCAGGCAGACCAAGGACTTGAAAGCTTTTATATGTTAAGTTCTACAGGGAAAAATGCTGTCTTGTTTTCCTAGTAAATGACTTCTAACTGAAAGTCAGCATTTCCATTCATCAGGAAGGGAGTTCAACACTAAGAAGTCACAGGTATTTCATAGTATATCAGAGTTGGTCAGTGTGTCTTTTAAATGCTATTCAGAATTTGACCAACCTCAAGATTTCATCAAAATTTACTGAACAAATAAATCCCATGCTTTTCGTCTATTGAATAACTGTTTTCTTTTTTGAGGAATTTTATGGCAGAAGCCTTCAAATTGTTCTTTGTTGTTAAGAAGGAAAAACAGATCTTTTAATGGATATTTCCTCCTCTGTTTCATCAAGTGTCAGATTAACTTAAATATAGTAGAACTGTATCAATAATATGGTCATTATTCTATAAGTTACAACATAGAATTGAGTGCCTTCTACAGTGAAAATATCATCCTTTAAACTCAATTATTTCAAAGACATTTAATATGTAAAATGAAATTGTTTTCAGACTTTCTCTGAAAGCTAAATAACATAATATGGAACCAGGATAGTATTTAACAAACAACATAAACCAAATATGGCAGTTATTATTAAAAAGACTATTATAATATTACACAAATATTACAAAATAAGAGTAATATTTAACCTCCTTAGATTTATACAATGGCATTTATTTAAAACAGAGATTGAAATGAATTTATAATTTGTAAAACTCCAAAATTTTAATTGAGTTCAAGAGTCAATTCTTCTAAATTTTTAGAAGAAAAACAAACAAACAAAAATGCATCTACTTATGAGAAAACATTGGGAAAGATATATGTTAGTTTACAATTAAATTCAGGGAAAATCTTAGCATATAATTAATTAAAATTCATACATTCTAAAATTAAACTTTTGAATCATACTCTGAATTCTAATTGAATAAACAAGTTTTTACAATATTTTGGCAAAGATAATTTGTTGTGAATTGTTCAAACACATGGACAGGATTCCAATGGCTATATTTTGGTTTCATTAAATAAGAAACACTCAAGTCAGAATAAGATAATTAAAATGGTGGTTATGTCCACTGTACAAAATAAATCATGGTGTCCAGAGGTAATTCCGAAAGTGAGTTTATTTAAACTTTCACAGGACACAGATCCTTGTTGGCAAGGATACAATTTATTCATCATTAAGTTCTCAGCATTTAGAACAATGTATGTCACAGACTACCCACTTAGCAAGTGCACTGAACAAATTAACAAATGAAATGTTAATTACTACAGAAGAGAAAGAAGTTGTAAATTCCTTTCAGAAAATAGTATTCAGAACAAGCTAATGTGGAAGAATGCACTTTCAGAGAAAAAATCCAAGCCTGCAGAGTACTCTTCACACAAAATTGTATTTCAGTTCACATATATCATATCCTGATTTGATCTGATACATCAGCCAAAACAAGAAGGAAGACGACATAAGAGGCAACACTGAGTGGTGGGAATGCAGTATACAGGTAGAAAACTAATAATTTCAAGTGCCCGCTTTACTTTGGATGCTGTCTTGTAGACTCTTCAAATTTCCATTCCCTGAAATAACTCTTAATTAGAAAGGACAGAAGTAAGAAAGAAAAAGGATGGGGGAAATAAAAGAAGAAGGGAAGAATGAAAGAAAGGGAAAAGAATAAGAACTACAAATTCCAAATGATGATGCATTAGAACTGTAAGCCAAATAGCAAGAGAAACCTTAAGTGGACATAAGAATGCATTTTTTATTTTTAATTATGCTCTTTCATAGTTGTTAGTGCCTCTATATTTTCTGTTATCAGAAAGGTAAAGCACTGAAATGAATCCTCACCTTTGACTCTACCACCTATTTGTGTGTTTTTCTTTTTTTGTGCACCCATTCTCCACCAGGCACTGACAAATATGTGGATTTATGTGGAAAATTTTTCAATGTATCTTCAATTTTTTTCTTAATTGAAGAATAGAAACTGTTCTCTTAGGAACATCTCTCCCTTTCCTATTTCAGGCACATTCTGTGAAACAGAATTGGAAAGGCTAATTTTCACTTGCATTGGCAAAGGTAGCCTATTTCCTATCTCACTTGCTACTATTCTATCATGTTATTTTCTATTACTTTTCTTTAGGAAAATTGCTAATGTCTTTTAAGATGAAATTTCTGGTCCCATCCAGGCAAATTGCAATATCTGAAAAAGTAGGAAGGACTTTCTCCTTTCTGCAACATTCTCTTAGAAATAGCTATTTTTAAAACAATCTCCACATGGTAAATATATTGCAGCAGGGCTCTCTAGAAGAACAGTTATGATGGATTGAATGTATATTACAAAGGGTATTTGCCAGATCAGCTTCTATAATACAGGTAGGGTAGTCTAAAAATATCTGCAGTATAGGCTGGAGATGTTGAGATTTAGCTGATGTATTCTCAGTTGACAAAGCTAAATAATTCAATAGTCATGATTTGGTGTGGAAGGTGGCATATATCAGAAGAGTTAAAACTCTTCCTCCTCATCTTTGTTAGGGTTTTGTTCCAATAAAGAGACACCATGACCAAGTCAATTCTTATAAAGGACAGCATTTACTTGAGGCTGGCTTACAGTCTCAGAGGTTCAGTTCATTTTCATATTTATGGAAGCATAACAGGATCCATGCAGATATGGTACTGTAGAAGGATTTAAAAATTCTACATCTTGAGCCTAAGACAATCAGAAGGAAACTCTTGTACAGGCAACATGGAGAAGGATCTCTTTGTCAAATAGCAGAGCTTGAGCACTAGGAAAACTCAAAGCCTGCCTCCACAAGGACACCTAATCTCCAAAAGGCCACACCTATTCCAACAGGGACACACCCGCTAATAGTGCCACTTCCCATGCGCCAAGCTAACTCAAACAGCACACTCCACTCATTTTTTTGGAACACATAGGCTTGTTCAAACACATGAGTCTATGGCAGGTCATACCTAGCCACAACATAATGCAAAATATATTTGGTTCAACATCAAACGCCCCCATAGACTATCACAAACTCAACAATGTTTAAAAGTCCAAAGTTGAAAGTCTCTTTTGAGATTCATTCACTCTCTTAAATGTAGTCACCTATACAATCAAAATCAAAAGGAGATCCCACACTTCCCACAACACAGGATGTACACTACCATTATAAAACATCATAGTGAGGAAATAGTGGACTAAAGCAAGACCAAAAACCACCTGAGAATACTCCAAATTTTGGATCTCCATGACCAATGTCCAACTCATTTTAGCCTTGTTGACTGCAGAACGATTCTTCCTCTTGTGCTGGTTTTACTTCCTTAGCAGCTTTCCTCAGCAGGCACCTCACAACTTTGGCATATCTAAAATCTTGGAGTATCCAAGGAAACGTCTACTTCACAGCTTCTTCTGCAAATATCTGGTATCCATATATGATCTTCCGGGCTCCTCCAAAGGGTTTGGGCTACTTCCCCAACTAAGGTTGTACCTCCACCAATGCCTTTTCCTGGGATCTCATAGTCCCAAGCAACCTTCTTTGCCTAAATATCAGAATTGTTTTCAGTCTCATTGCTAATACTTTTCTTTCTGCATCTCTTCATCTGGGCCTCAATACTGCTCTCAGAATTATTTCCTTTCAAACTCCTAATAGGATAACCCTTAAGACCTGCATATAGCATTAAATCAGTTTCCTAGTCCAAATTCCAATGCCTTTTCATTACTCCAAAAAGTAGCAGAGTCAGACTGCCACAGAAAAGCCCATTTCCTGGTACCAAGTTTTGTATTAGCTATACTTTTTAATTGCTGTGACAAGACAGCATGATCAAAGTAACTTATAAGATGAAATTCTTAATTTGATTTTCACAGTTCCAGAGGGTTAGAATCCATGATCATCATGGAGGATAGCACAACAGCAGGCAATCAGGAACTATATTAGAGCTAACATCTTACATAGGAAGCAGGGTGAAAAAGAGCTAACTGGAAATATCACTTGCATTTGAAACAAAGCCTATCCACTGTTACACAACTAATCCAAAAACATTTTATCTCCTAATACTTCTCAAATAATTCTACTAACAGAAGGAACAAGCATTCAAATATATGCAGCTGTGCGAGCCATTAGCACTCAAACCATTGCAAGGAACCTTAATTCAGATAGTTCACATTGTTGATGTTACTTATACAACAGTTTTCTGCCCTTCTTAATACTCATTCTCTGAACCTGCCATCTATCTATTCATCTATTCTCTTTTTTTTGTTTTTGCTATTTTTATTGGATTTTTTATTTGCATTTCAAATGTTATCCCCTTTCCTGGTTTCCCATCCATAAACCCTGTATCCCATCTTCCATCCCTTCTCACTCTTCTTCTATGAGGGTGTTCTCCCACCCATCTACCCACCCCTTCCTGCCTCGCCGCCCTGACATTCCCCTACACTGGTTGGGGGGAGAGGGATTGTTGACCTTTGACAGGACCAGGGCTTCTCCTCCCATTGGTGCCCAACAAGGGCATCCTCTGCTACATATGCAACTGAAGCCATGGGTCTGTTCGTGTATGGTCTTTGGGTAGTGGTTTAGAACCTGGAAGCTGTGATTCATTGATATTGTTGTTCTTATGGGGTTGCAAGCCCCTTCAGTTCCTTCAATGCTTTCTCTAATTCCTCCAACAGGGACTCCATTCTAAGTACAATGGTTGGCTGTGAGCATTTGCTTCTGTATTTTTGAGGCTCTGGTAGAGCCTCACAGGGGACAGCTATATCAGGCTCCCATCAGCAAGCATTTTTTGGCGTCTGCAATATTGTCTGTGTTTGGTGACTATATGTATATGGGCTGGATCCCTGGGTGTGGCAGTCTCTGAATGGCCATGCCTTCAGTCTCTGCTCCAAACTTTGTCTCTGTTATCTCCTCCTATGAATATTTTTGTTCCTTCTTCTAAGACTGAAGCAGCCACACTTTAGTGGTCTTTTTTCCTGAGCTTCATGTTGTCTGTGGGTTGTACCTTGGGTAATCCCAGCTTTTGGGCTAATATCCACTTATCACTGAGTACATACCATGTGTGTTTTTCTGTGATTGGGTTACCTCACTCAGGATGATATTTTCTGGTTCCAACCATTTGCCTATGAATTTCATAAAGTCATTGTTTTTGATAGCGGAGTAGTATTCCATTGTGTAGATGTACCTCATTTTCTGTATCCATTCCTTTTTTGAACGGTATCTGGGTTATTTCCAGCTTCTGGCTATTAAAAATAAGGTTACTATGAACATAGTAGAGCATGTGTCTTTGTTATATGTTGGAGCATCTTTTGGGCATATGCCCAGGAGTGGTACAGCTGGACTCTCAGATAGTATTCATGTAGTCTTTTGTGTTTATTTGTTTATCTTCATGTAGTCCTGACCTTGTGCCTCAGCAGATTCACTTCCAAACTAAAGAAGCAGTCTGACTGGTAGCTACTGCAGCTTATCTAACTTCTTTTGTGAAGTTCAATTTTTTAGTAATCATGTCAACAAAGATTCTCTTTGTATTTCTATCACCTTCTCCTCATCTCAGGATTTCTATAATGTGTATATGCATTGCAGCAGTAGCCATTCTTTCAAAATATGTGACTCATTATTCAGAGAATTTTTAAAACTATCTGAAAAGTATGAATTATCATATGTTCTGACACATCCAGTCAACTTCTTTATTAGCTTTCTTTCTTTGGGGACACATTTATGATATTGAAAATATCAGAACATTTGTGCCTACATTAAATAATTTTATTTAAAGTCCCACTTACAACGACCTTATGATTTTCAGAACCCAGTCTTGAACAGTATTTCCAAGTTATATTCCCTCCCCTCAATGTACATGCACATCTTTAAATATATCTAATATCTTGTGAATTGTATAATTCTTATATTGACCCTCTTATCATAAATTTTAGTGTAAGGACACTAGTACTTGAATCTGAAAATATTTGTCAGTAGTATAAATTAAACGGTATTAATTATTTAACAAAAATTGATTTATTCAAGAACTATGGGTTTATAAATTATTCTTATTTTCTCTTTTTTTCACATGGAGGAGGTTTATTGGAATGGTGGAGACAATGGGGGTAAGAGAGGGAAAAGAGAGAGAGAGAGAAAAGGAGATGTAGAGAAAGAGAAGAATAGTGGCAGGCCATGAGCTCATGGAGAGAAGGGGGGATAGGAAGAGAAAGGGGGAAGAGGGTAAGAGAAAGAGAACAAGAGCAAGAGAGTTTCTTATTTTCTCTTATGTTACTATTTTTTATTTTATGCTGAATGTTTTACCTGCATGCATATCTGTAAAACAAGTATGATGTTCCAGGTGTCTATGAGTCCCAACAATGGGCATCAGATTCTCTGAAACTGGAGTTACAGATGGTTTTAAGCCACCACATGTGTGTTAGGAATTTAATCCACTTATTCTGTAAGAGTAACAGCACTGTTAACTGTTAGGGTATCTCTCCAGTTCAGCTTTTACTTTCTTTAAATGAAAAAAAAAATGATTCAGTCTTTAAATGCATGAAAATTATATAGTTCAGTTTCAAAGTAAAGCATCATAAGGAGAAAAGTTCTTAAAAATATAAAAGTATAAATTATTGCTCTTTGGTAAAAGCTAGTTCAAACTTCACTTTTCCATTAGTATTCACAATTCTATTCCAATAAAATATTTACTACCTTTGACATTCAGGAATCGGTATTCCAGGGAAATACAGGTGGCACTAATTTATCAAAAAATGTATGGATGATCAATATATAGATGATGTCATTATTGTGGCCTAAAATAAATACTCATAGAATATTTGCATTTAAATAATTACATATATTTGCCTACTTGATAGTAATGAATAAGGAAAGTATTTTACTAATTAGATGGGCATCTCAAAACGAACTAATCCTAGCCAACATCCTAAGGAATTTTTAAACTTTTTGATATTGATGATTTGAAAATGACACAGTGAGAAAACATATATTTCAATTTGCCTTAAAATGAAGGACAATCATGGCTACCCCACTAAATCATCTAATCTTTATCCCTTTCTGTCATTTATATTCCATCTTATTGCAGGATATTTGATTACACTATGAGCCCAGAGATGGAGATATTTACTGGGAAAAAAAAACTGTTTCTAGTTGTGTGTAGCTCAGCCTTTAGCATACACCTGTAATACCTCTTGCTGGAATACAGACACACTTTTGTGCATAACTGTTTTTCTTCATTTTCAATTTTTGCATTAATTCTCTGTTTAATCACTTTACATTCTGATCCCAATCCCAGCCCACCCTCTCCCTTCTCCTACCCAACTGTCCTTACAAATCCCTCCCCCAATTATACCCTCTCATTATCCTCAGAGAAGAGGAAGACCCCCTTGGGCATCACTCTGCCATAGGACATCTAGTGGCAGCAGCAGAACTAAGTGCATCCTATTCCACTGAGCCCCAAATAGTCAGACCAGTTAGGTGAAGAGGATTCAATGGCAGGTCAAGGCCACAGAATTAGACAAAGCCCCCACTCCAATTGATAGGTAGCCCATATAAAGAACAAGTGGCACATCTGCTACAAACATATAGGGGGCCTAGATCCACTCCCTGCATACACTTTATTTAATAAGTGGTTCAGTCTCGGTGAGCCTCCGTGAGCAAGTCTTCTTATAGTGTCCTTGACCCCTCCAGCTTGCACAATTCCATCCCACACTCTTCCACAAGATTCCAAAAGCTCTAATTGATATTTAGCTGTCTCCATAATTGTTTCCAACTGCAACTGTATGAAGTCTCTCAAGAGGCAGTTATACTAGGCGCATATCTACAAACAGAGGAGAGTATCATTAATAACTTCAGGGATTGACTCTTATACATGGGATGGGTCTCAAATTGAGCCAGTCATTGATTGGCCAATCCTTCAATCCCTGCTTCATCTTTATCCCTGCACATTTTGTAGACAGGACAAATTTTGAGTTGAAGGCTTTATGAGTGGATTGATGATGCCCTCCTCCACTGGAAGTCCTGCCAGTCTATAGGTGGTGGTCACTTCAATCTCAATATGTGCCTTGGTAGGAGTCTTAGCTAGGGTTACCCCTATAAATTCCTCATACCTTCCCTGGTCTCTGGTTTCCATCTAGTTCAAGAGATGTCCCTCATATGTCAGGTGCTAATCTAGAAGAAGAAAATACAAGTGAGCTTTCCTAGAGATGATGCATCATTTTTCAAGGATGCAGTGGATATTCTGAATTGCAAGTATTTCAGAAATCTCATCTCAGGATTGATACATTGCTGATATGCCTTTCCTATCACTATTATATAGTAAAATGATGCCTGGGCATTTTCCCACCCTGCAGTTATTCTGCAGATCAAAAAATGTACTATCTTGTAGTGATGCTATGTTAAAAAAAGATGATTTCATAATTCCTAATAAGGATTCTATAGAATTTCGAAACTTACACAAGGGATTTTTTGAGCCCTCTATAGGAAATGCTGTAATTAGGGCTTTGTAAAACTTCATGTGTCACAAGCTAATTACTGTAGGATAGAAAGCAGGTTTTGACTCTCCATTGTTCGGGGATTGCAGACTGGTACAACCATTCTGGAAATCAGTCTGGAGGTTCCTCAGAAAATTGACATTGAACTGCCTGAGGATCCAGCTATACCTCTCTTGGGCATATACCCAAAAAAGATGCCCCAACATATAAAAAAGACACGCGTGCCCAATTATGTTCATAGCAGCCTTATTTATAATAGCCAGAAGCTGAAAGTACCCAGATGCCCTTCAACAGAAGAATGGATACAGAAAAGGTGGTACATCTACACAATGGAATATTACTTAGCTATCAAAAACAATGACTTTATGAAGTTCGTAGGCAAATGGTTGGAACTGGAAAATATCATCCTGGGTGAGGTAACCCAATCACAGAAAAACACACATGGTATGCACTCATTGATAAGTGGCTATTAGCCCAAATGCTTGAATTACCCTAGATGCCTAGAACAAATGAAACTCCAAGACGGATGATCAAAATGAATGCTTTGCTCCTTCTTAAAAGGGGAACAAGAATACCCTTGGCAGGGAATAGAGAGGCAAAAGATTAAAACAGACACAGAAGGAACACCCATTCAGAGCCTGCCCCACATGTGGCCCATACATATACAGCCATCCAATTAGACAAGATGGATGAAGCAAGAAGTGCAGGCCGACAGGAGCCGGATGTAGATCGATCCTGAGAGACACAGCCAGAATACAGCAAATACAGAGGCGAATGCCAGCAGCAAACCAATGAACTGAGAATAGGGACCCCTGTTTAAGAATCAGAGAAAGAACTGAAGAGCTCAAGGGGCTCCAGTCCCTTATGAACAACAATGCCAAGCAACCAGAGCTTCCAGGGACTAAGCCACTACCTAAAGACTATACATGGACTGACCATGGACTCTGACCTCATAGGTAGCAATGAATATCCTAGTAAGAGCACCAGTGGAAGGGGAAGCCCTGGGTCCTGCTAAGACTGAACCCCCAGTGAACTAGATTGTTGGGGGGAGGGTGGCAATGGGGGAGGATGGGGAGGGAACACCCATAAAGAAGGGGAGGGGGGATGGGGATGTTTGCGCGGAAACCGGGAAAGGGAGTAACACTCGAAATGTATATAAGAAATACTCAAGTTAATAAAAAAAAAAAAAAAGCAGGTTTTGAAATTAATTTATGATCAGGGAAAACATTCCTTTTAAGCAAGATGTAAAACCATTATGCAATAACTAAAGGTCATAAAAAAGGAAAAGAGTACTTTTATTGTAGATGCAAGGACAAAAATAAAATATAATCTGGTTTATTTATACAAAACTTCGATAATAATGAGACATAAGGCAGATGATTTGTTTGACAAACAGTGCAAACTAAGATATAAAATTATTGTTTTACACTATTGATCCTGTAGAACTAATGACAGATAATAAATGTTTAGTTAGATAACTAATCTTAATGGAAGCACATGCAAACATCTCTGTTGTCACATCTCATTCAACTTATGATTTGTTTTTTTGTATTTTCTTTTGTCTTTTAAATAGATTTCATTGTATATTTTCTTTATTTACATATCAAATGTTATTCATATTGCCAGTTTCCCCTCTGAAACCTCCTATTCCAACCCACCTCCCCTGCTTCTGAGGATGCTCCCATTCCCACTCACCCACCCACTCCCACCTCAAGACCCTGACATTCATCTACACAGGGGAAATGAGCCTTTTATAGGGCAAAGGACTTTCTTCCCATTGATGTTCGGGCAAAGCCATCCTCTGTTACATATATGACTGAAGACATGGGTGCTTCCATGTGTATTCTTTTGCTGATGGTTTAGGGTTCTGGGAACTCTAAGGTGCCTGGTTGGTTGTTATTGTTTTTCTCCTCAGGGATGCCAGCCTTCAGCTACTTCCCCCTTTCTCTAACTCCCTCCATTGGGGACCCTGCTTTCAGTCCAATGGTTGGCTGCAAAAGATCTTGCCTCTGTATTTGTCAGGGCTCTGGCAGAGCCTCTCAGGACACAGCTATACCAAGTTCCTGTCAGCATGAACTTCTTGGCATCCCCAATAGTGTCTGTGAATGGTGAGCTTGGGTTGGATCCCCAGGTGCATGGCAGTCTCTAGATCACCTTTCCTTCAGTCTCTGCTCCACACTTTATTTCCATATTTCCTTCTGTGAGAATTTTTGTTCCACCTTCTAAGAAGGACTGAAGCATCCACACATTAGTCTTCCTTCTTCCTGAGCTTCATGTAGTCTATAAATTGTATCATGGGTATTTTGAGGTTTTGGGCTAATATCCACTTATTAGTGAATGAATATCATGTGTTTTTTGTGATTGATTACCTCACACATGATATTTTCTATTTTCTATTAATTTGCCTGAGAATTTTAAGAAATCACTGTTTTTAATAGAAGTAATATTCCATTGTATAACTGTACCACATTTTCTTGTATCCATTCCTCTTTAAAGGACATTTGTTCTTTGCAGCTTCTAGCTATTATAAATAAGGCTGCTATGAACATAAAAGGAACATGTGTCCTTTTTATATGTTGAAGCAATTGAAGACTCGAAATGAACTGACATACTTATGAGTACTTGATCTTTTGACAAAGGAGCTAAAACCATCCAGTGGAAAAAGATTGCATTTTCAATAAATGGTACTAGATCAATTGAGGTCAGCATGTAGAATGAAAATCGATCCATTCTTATCTCCTTGTACAAAGCTCAAATCCAATTGGATCAATGACCTACAAAAACCAGATACACTGAAAGTAATAGGGAGAGAAAGCAGAGGTCTTTGAATACATGGGCACAGGGAAAATTTCTTGAACAGAAAACCAATGGATTATGCCTAAGATCAACAATAGACAAATGGGATTTCAAAAATTGCAAAGCTTCTGTAAGGCAAAGGACACTGTGAATAGGAAGAAATGGCAACCAACAGATTGGGAAAAGACCTTTACCAATCTTGTATCAGACGGAAGGGTAATATCCAATATATACAAAGAACTCAAAAGATAAACCCAGAGAGCCAAATAACCCATTAAAATGGGGTACAGAGCTAAACAAAGAATTCTCAACTGAGGAATATCGAATGGCTGAGAAAAAAAACACCTAAAAGAAATGTTCAACATCCTTAGTCATCAGGGAAATGTAAATCAAAACAACTCCTGAGATTTTCCCTCATACCAGTCAGAATGGCTAAGATCAAAACTCAGGTGATAACAGATGCCAGCAGGATGTGGAGAAAGAGGACACCTCCATTGTTGGTGGGATTGTAAGCTGGTACAACCACACTGGAAATCTGTCTAGGGGTTCCTTAGAAAATTGACAGAGTACAACTGCCTGAGGACCCAGCTCACTTGTGATTTGAATTTCTATGTTTGAAATTGCGTATTTTGAACAAAGATGCTTGGAATAAGGTAATCATGTATCCTGAGAAAGAATAAGAACTAAGAACAATGACAATCGATGGATGTGTTTTGTCTTAATGAATAGAGACAGTATTTTTCTTAATGGCAGTAGAAAGTAGCCCTTCCCCTTATCTTAGAAATAAAGATTACTTTCTTTGCAAAGTGAGTATTTTTTTCTTTGACTTTCTTTGCATGACAAGGAGTTAATAAACTCCCAGCTTTAGGCACTAGAGCACCAAGAACCTGTAGGAGAAAATAACAAAGAACTCCTTTTACTAAACCCTCTGCCTTTAGCAATTGGGTGTTAATCTTCTGAAGCCACCTTATTCTAGATAACAAAATAACTTCGAGTCAAGAAAGTAAAAATAAGTAACCTTTGTAATAAGTAAATAATTTCTGTAGACCTAAGTTTTGTCTTTGCTGATGCTTTCGCCCAGGGTACCATCCAGAGAGAATCAGGGTTCAGACAGGCTCCTGGAACCCCACCGATTTAATATCACCCCAGCCCATTTCTCTATTACTCCTTCCCAAGTCACCTCCAATCCACATTCAATGACTGTTTTCTTTTCCCTTCTAAGTAAGAATCACAATTTTCCTGGACCTTCTTCACTTTGTTTGGGTCTGTGGATTACAGCATGTCTATCCAGTATTTGAAGGTAATATTCACTTGTGAGTATTTATAATAGATGTCTTTTCTGAGTCTAAAAAGTTACCCTCACCCAGGATGATTTTTCTAGTTCCATCCATTTGCTTAGAATTTCATGATGCCATTATTTGTAATAGCTGAATACATTCATTGTTTAGACATACCACATTTTCTTTTTTTTTTTTTTTTTTTTTTGGAGCTGGGGACCAACTCAGGCCTTGCGCCATAGGCAAACGCTTACCACTGAGCTAAATCCCAACCCCATACCACATTTTCTTTATTCATTCTTTAGTTGAGAGACATTAAGTTGTTTCAATCTTTTGACTATTATGATTAAAGTTGCAGAACATAGTGGAGCACATATCCTGTATAGTGAAGAAACTTTAAAGTGCTACAAGGAGTAATATATCTGGATCTTCAAGTAGAACCATTTCAATTTTCTGAAGAACTGTCCTATTGATTTCCTTTGACAATTTTGTATTCCCATGAATGGAGAAATGGTTCCTTTGCTGCACATCCTCAACACCAAATGTTGTCACTTGAGTTTTTGATTTAGTCATTCTGATAGGTGTTAAGATACAATCTCAGGATTGTTTGGCTTTGCATTTCTTTATACTAATGACATTCAACATTTCTTTTAAGTGCTTCTTCTTCGCCATTAGAGGTTCCTCTGTTGAGAATTCTATTTAATTCCATATATACCACATTTTACATTGGGTTATTTGGTTTGTTGGTATCTAACTTTGCTTTTTTTATGTTTATGACATTGTAATGGGTGTCGTTTTGTCTAACTTCTTTCTCAGCCCATTTATTGTTTGTATAAAGTAGGGTTATTACTACACTTCTTGTTGTTTTTCGGTTTAAAAAGGAGTAGTTTTTGTTGTTTTTAGTTAATTTTATCCACAATACTTTTCTGAAGGTGTTTATCACCTGGTAATCTCTATAATAGAACTTTTAGGGGTCACTGATATATATTATCTTATCATCTGCAAATAGTGATATTTGATGTATTCCTTTCAATTTAAGTTCCTGATCTCCTTTAGATGTCTTATTGGTCCAGTTAGAATTTCAAGTACCATGTCAAATAGATAGAGAAAGAGGGACCGCTTTATTTTGTCCCTGACTTAGTGGAAATTTTAAAGTTTCTTTCCATTGAATTTGATGTTGACTATCTGCTTGCAAATATAGTGCTTTGTTATGTTTAGGTAGGGCACATACATCCCTGGATTTCTGCAACTCTTTAACATGAAGGGGTGTTGATTTGGCAAAGGCTTGTGAGCATCTTATGATATGATATGGCTTATTGTTTCTTTTTTCAATTTGTTTACATGCTGGTTTACATTGATGGATTTTTCAAGTATTTTTTTTTTTTTTTTTTTTTTCGAGCTGGGGACCAACCCAGGGCCTTTGGCGCTTATAGGCAAGTGCTCTACTCACTGAGCTAAATCCCCAAACCCCCAATATTGATGGATTTTTAACATAGTGTTCATCCCTGCATTACTTGGACTATGGATGTAGTAAATGTTTTTTGATGTGTTTTTGGATTCGGATTGCTGGTATTTTATTGAATGTTTTTGCATCAATGTTCATAAGGAAATTTCCAGTGAAATTTTTTTTGTTGAATCTCTCTTTGTGTGGTTTAGAATTAATGTGAACGTATTCTCAAATGAGTTTTGCAGTGTTCCTTTTGTTTCATTTTGTGACTAGTTTAAGAGTAGGATATTAGCTTCCTTCTGTGAAAATCTGGGGACTTTTCTGCCTAAAACCATCTTGCTGCTTGGGCTGTTTTGGGGGAGGGGGACTTTTAATGACTGCTTCTATTTTTAAGGTTAATGGCCAGTTTATCTGGTCATAATTTACCTTTTGGTAAGTAATATTCATTTTGAGTAGATTTTCCAATTTTGTGGACTAGAGGCTTTTGAATTAAAACAAATTTTTCTTCAAATGTCTGTTTTTTTTTTTTTTTCTGACTTCATGAATTTGAATTCTGTCTGTCTTATTAAATTGATTCTGGTTGTCTTTTTTTAGTTAGTTTACTAGGGTTTGTCTATCTGTTTGTCTTCTTAGCACCAGCTCTTGGTTTCTTTTCTTTTGAATTGGTCTTAGTTTTCTGACTTGATTTTCAGCAATTGAATTGACTATTATCTTGCCTGTCATTCCTCTTGGGTTTTTTTTTTTTTTTTTTTATTCTAGAGTCAGGTATGCTGCTTTAAGTTGCTACTACAAGATCTCTTCAATTTTTTTGAAGGCACTTAGTGCTATGAACTTTCCTCTTAACACATCTTTCAGTGTGTCCCATAAATTTTGAGTGTTATAGCTTCATTTTTATTGAATTCTACAAGTTTTTCAAATTCTTTTCATTGTTCTTCCCTGAATTAGTGATCACTGAGTAGAGGGGTTGTTGAGTTTCCAAGGAGTTGTGGATCAAGTTGTTTTTTGTTGATATCCAGATTTAATCCATTATGGACTGAGGAGATTCAAGGAAATATTAAGAATTGTCTTGTATCTGTTGAGGGCTTGTTTTGGTGACCATTATATGGTTAGTTTTAGAGATGGTTCGAAGTACTGAGAAGGCATGTTCTTTAGAGTTTGTGAAATGATCTGTAGATATATCTGTTAGTTCCATTTGATCCAAAAGGTCATTTAGTTTCATTCTTTCTCTTTTCGTTTTTTGTCTTGATGACCTTTTCCATTGGTGAGAGTGGCACGCATGACATCTCCCAATATTAATCTGTGTGGTTCAATATGTGATTTGAGCTTCAGTAATATATCTTTTATTAAAGTGAGTGCCCCAGCATTTGGTATAGATGTTCAGAATTGAGATGTCATCCTGATGGATTGTTCCTTGATACATATGTAGTATCCTTCTGTATTTCTTTTACTAATTTTGGTTGAAAGTCACGATACATATTAGATATAGAAATTCTATTTTTTTTAGATTTTAGATATACAGTGTCTTGATCCAGCTTACTTTTAATAACGTCTGACTAGAAATTTTTTTCAGTACTTTTATACCTGGAGATAGTGTTTATCTGTTGCTGATGAAGAAGTTTCATGGAAGTGCAAAGGAAATGATGGATCCTGTTTACTCATTTTGTTACCTCCTGTATCTTTTATTGGGAAGTTGAGTCCACTGATTTTAAGATACATTAATAACTGAATGATTCCTGTTACTTTTGATATCGGTGATTTTAATGCATGTATGTGTGTGTGTGTGTGTGTGTGTGTGTGTGTGTGTGTGTGTGTGTGTTTTCTTTATTTGCTTTCTAGTTGGTACAGAATTTATTTATTTCCCATGATTTCTTAAGTAGTAGTAATCCTCACTGGGTTGAAGTTTTCCTCCTATTACATTCTGTAGGGCTGGATAGATATTGTTTAAATGTATGTCATGGACATCTTGTTTTCTACATCTGTGGTGATTGGAGAGTCGTTAGAGGTAATAGTCTGAGGTTTGCATCTGTGTAAAAGTGGGCTTGTAAGAGATCTCGTTCAGGCTCTCCTAGTTTTTAGCAATTCTGTTGAGAAGCAGGATATAATTCTGGTAGTTTTGCCTTTGTATATTACTTGGCTTTATTCCCTTTCAGCTTTTAATAGTTTTCTTTTGTTCTAAGATGTTTATCATGGATTATAATGTTACAGGAAGATTTTCTTCTGTCTAATCTCATTGGTGTTCTATATACTTCTTGCATACTTATATGCATCTTCTTAGGGTTGGAGAAATTTTCACTACATTTGTTGAAATGTTTTGTGGGCTCTGAGAAAGGACTCTTCCTCACCTTCATTCTCATTATTAGATACTAGACTGAGATTGGGGTTTGGTATCATGATTTTTTTATATTTTTGCTTAACTTTATACCTGAGATCTTTCCATCTTCTGTATTCTTGATCTTATGTTCTGTTCTCTTCCATGGGTTTTCTATTCCAAGCTTTCCCTCATTTTGTGGTTTTTTTTTCATCTATTTCTTATTTTCATGTCTTCAATAGTTTTATTTATTTTCTTCACCTGTTTGACTGTATTTTCTGTTTATGGATAAGTACACTTTCTTATAGGCCTCTCTATATTTTCTGCAAGAGATTAGATTTAAGTTAGTTATTTTTCTTGAAGTTGCTTGTTAGATATATAGTATTTACTGTGCTCCAAAGGGACTATATTCCCTGGGTTCTTGCTGATTATATTCTTTTGTAGGCCTAGTCAATGGTCTGGCTGTCCATATGTTCCTAGTCTAGTAGGTGTCAGGAATGCAGTCCTAACCTGAATGTTCTGGTGAAGAAAAGCCTTTAGATTTTATGATAGACAGTGAAATTCAAGGGCACTGTATTTCTCAGAGCAGCCAGGGTGCCCCAAGAAACATGGTGGGCAGGAGAAGGATCTAACCTGGGATATTTACATGGCACTCCTGGTGATGGCAGGAGATTGTTGGTTGACCATAGTGCTGGGGGCTTAGAAAGCAAGCAGTTTAGGGTTTAGCAATGTCCCTGGGGACTGGCTGGTCAAGGAAACGGGGAAATTTTCTGGATTTTTGTAGAGCAGGTCTGGTGGAAGCAATTGGTATTATACATCTTTACCCCAAAACAATCAATGTAAATCAAGTTTATAGAAGGAAGCACCTGTATTCATGAAGGGGTGATATCTAATTGAGTAACCAAGTCATCAATTTAAAAAAAGATTTGATGGAGTAGATATGTCTAGCTTTCATGAGAAATGAGAGGAAAGGGGAACTACTGAAGAGAATAGCAGAGAGAGAGAGAGAGAGAGAGAGAGAGAGAGAGAGAGAAAGAGAGAGAGAGAGAGAGAGAGAGAGAGAGAGGAGTTTTTACCAGGACAAATTATATAGAGAGACAGGTTACAGAGAATATGGGGAGAGACAGAAAGACAGAGAGAATTGTCGAAATAAAAAACTTGGTACCCATTCACTATTACCACAGGACACAGGTAACACATGGCAAAAAAGCATGTGTTCTTATCTTGGCAGAGTCTCTGACCCTTTGCTCTGATATCTCTCCAACCAGATTTGCTAAGTTCCCATGGCAGGTTGTTACCATGCCAGCCCCATGCATCCAAAATTCTGTGGTTGGTTAGGGTGCACCTTACCTTTCTTGAATTCAGTTAGGTAGCTGCACATGAAGAAAACACGCACATCTGTTCAGAATCAACAGATAACACAGTCACTCAAGCAAACAACCAACAATCCTAATTAGTAAGCTTACTAATTAAATATTTGGCAACAGATTCAATGGGTCTGCCATCTAATGGGACTTCTAGTTCACATCTTGTAAATTTGTTCAATTCTGTCCAAAAGCCATAAGTTCCTTTTTCCTCCTCTTTTTTCCCTCCAATGGAAGTCCTGCCTTTCTTCCTCGCCCAGTGATTGGCCCTTCTGAAAATCTTTTATTCATTAGGGAAGGTTCTTGTCACAAGGCAGAAAAATGATTAGGAACTAGAAAAAATAGACGTGAGTTATTATGAGGCCAAGCAGATTGAATTTGTAAGAAAGTGAGAGAAGCTAGACTGAATCCAGAGCTCAGAATAAACCAGATGAATGTGCTTTATTCAACAGCAAGGTTGAAGGATGAAACAATCTAGTTTAGATGCATTTCATGGAAGCTTAGAGTTTCAAGACAAGACTTAGGTTAGCCAAATTGAGGCTGTAAGCCTCAAGACAAATAATTACTACAAGAAAGTAAAAGTGACATCTACCATCACATTATGACAAGAAGACTGATTATGACAAGAGGACCACAACCTGTTACTTTAATATTAATTATTTGTTAAAATATCACAAATAGAAGACATTAATAGTAGAAACAAAATATAAGAGATAAGTATAAAATATTGAATAGATATCCTTACTTTTAGATGCAATGTTACCTAAGTTGTTAATGTTATAAGACAAACATGGGATGGAGGTAACATAATCTTGCATTCTGTAAATATGGTCAGTCAGCATGTCAATGACAAAAGAAAATGTTTATTTTTAGTATATGCCTTAGGGTCAACACTGAAGTATTTGTATATAACATGTACAAATGTCTATTTTTGTGTTGTTTATTGTTAATGATGGCCTAAAGAAAGAGATGTCCTGAGGCCTTAGACCATTAGATTGTGCGTGTGTGTGTGTGTGTGTGTGTGTGTGTGTGTGTGTGTGTGTGTGTGTGGGTGTGTAGCTTGTCGTGTCCTTTGTCCTCTCATTGTCTTTAGAAATCTGAATTTATATTTGATTTGATTTGATTTGATTTAATTGATATATATATATATATATATCAGTATTAACTATATTTAGAAGTTGTTAAGAATATTCTATATATCTCATTTTGTATTAAATGTGTTTTTTTTTTTTATATATATATGAGTTTAATTGGGTTTTTTTTTTTTTTGTTTTTTTGTGATATAGAAGAAAATTTTTTTTTTTTTTTTTTTTCCAAAAATGCACACTTTTAAAAGTAAAATGACTAAAATAATACAATGTCATTTCAAAAGAGGAAATGTTACTTAATTTAAACATTAATATACGGGTCTTTCAGTCCTAGTGGAACAGAGATAGTCCCTTACCCAAAGCAGAAGATAAAAGCCAACTATGTCTATACAACAAGTGGAGTTCTGGATTAGATCAGGATTGTGATTAATGTTGCTGAATATTGTTAAGGGCGCAAATCTTCAACCCATGAAAGTAGATAAATTGGGATACAGTTAAGTTTACATCTGCCTAAGGCAAGAGTAGGTGTTCAAAGCAAATATTTTGTAGTGTGAAATTTAATTTTGCTGTATATTCACAGCATTTTTATAGTATGATCTGTAGACAGAAACATATATTAAAAACATCTTATTGATTGATACTTGCATCAATGTAGTTGCCCCATCTGAAAACATCAGAAATAATCTTAGATTATTATATTTTTTTCTACACTTTACCTCATCAGCAAACTTTTCCCTTTTGTTTTTAAAATATCCTATTTCAGTCATTTTTCTTTTATAAAAAATGTTTCCTATACAATGTATTTTCATATTTTCCTCCAACAATTCCTCCAAGATTATACAAACGAAATAAAACAACAGGAAAATCTGAAACATAAAAAGCAAAAAACCAAACAACACAAAAATTAAATATCAAATGAAAATTTAAATAATCAAAGAAACAACGATAATGCTAAACGTAAGTCAAATGGGAAAAGACAACCAAAAAATACCACTGAGTTGATTTTGTTTTGCCAAAGCATGCCTGAACATGGGGCCTGTACTAAAGTATGGGGTATAACCAGTAAGTTATTCTCACTGAAGAAAATATTTTTTTTTTTTCCAGGTTTTTTAATTGCTTTCTTTGTTAGGCAAAAGATGAGAGATCCGTTATGTCCCATATGGAAACTCGTATGTCCTGAACCTGTGTAGGGTCTATGTGTGTAATTGCCAATAGTTTCTGTAAGTTCATGTGTGCATTTATTCTGATGTAATTGAAAGATCCTCTTCTTTACAGTCATCAATCACCTCTGGTTCTTTTAACTTTTCATCTTTTCTGTATAGAACCTGGAGGTTTGGAGGGTAAATGGTTGATGAAGACATACTTTCTAGCACTGATGACTACAAAACCCTCACATCTCACTACAAATTGTGCAGTTGTGGATCTCTTTGTTAATTTCCACATAATGCCAAAAGAAGTTTCTGATGAGAGATGAGTAGTCCCTCTGATCTTTGGTATAGTAGTATGTCATTAAAAGTTTTTTGCTAACATTTATTTATCAGATGATACTAGCAGTTTTCTTTCATAGATTCATGATCTATCTAGTTTTAGGTCCCTGGCTATTTTAGCAGTAAGCCAGATATCAAGATTTCATAAATATTTATGCCTCTATTGCATCACAAGTCTTGAGGGCAGGAAGCTGCATAGATTGGGATAGAACATGTAGGTATTGATGTTATTTTTCCCTCTGGTATATATACAGATTACTTTGGTACCCATAAATGGTAGCTGGGGTAGGCAGAAGCTTCATTTTACCAGGACAGTAACTGACTTCTCTGTGAAGAATGACATATGTTAAGTAGGGACTACCATCACATTCTGGAGAGTAGCTAGTAGTCTTAATAATAGCCTGTAATGTTATTGGTTTTATTGAGACCACATTGGAAAAATGTCCCAAAAGATGTAAAATTATCACTACAGGAGGTTTTAGTTGATGCATAACATGCCTAGTTGTAGCACACCCAGTTTGTCTCCAACCTAGCTCTTGTGAATATAGTGGCAATGAACAAGTGTTCTTGTGGTATGATGAAGCATCCTTTGAGTATGTGAGTGGTGAGTGGTAGATGTATCTTGAGGTAGATCTATTTTCATCTTTCTGAGGAACTGTCATGCTGATTTCATAGTTGACTGCACAAGTTTACATCCTACCAGCAGGGAGGAGAGTTCTCCTTATTCCACTTGAACTGTCACTTGTGTTATTGATGTTACTCATTCTGGTGAGGGTGAGACAAAATTGCAAAAAGTACTTTTGATTTACATTTTCCAGATGGCTAAAAGATTTCAACATTTTATGTCCCTCAGATGTTTCCATTTTCTTTTTTTAATTTCTTTCATTTGGATCTATACCCCACTTTAATTTGAATTATTTTTCCCCATAGCTCAGGGATTCTGAAGAGGAGGGAGAAAAGACCAAAAGAGTCAGAGGGAATAGAAAATTCTAGGAAAACCAGGACCGGCATCAATCCCAACAAAGCTCATACAAACACACAGATACCGAAGAAGCAAATTTAGAAACTGCTGAAAGTCACCAAGAGGCCCCAGTGTATGTATTTTCCCTGCCTTTGGGTTTTAGGGACTTAAGCATAAGAACAAAAGGGAGATTTCAGCCTTACTGGTCTCTATTGTTTTTGTTCACTAAAACTTTGATATGATGGCTTCTGTTTAATTTGGACTCAGATATTTTATTCTTGTAGGTTTGAGCATTAACCTTAGAAGTCAGTGCTTTTTTCTAAGAAGACAAAAAGAAAAAGAACAAGGTATGCATAGTAGGAGAGGTTGTGAGATGGGAAGGTAGAGGGAGGAAAACTATAATCAAGACACAGTGTAGAGAGAAAATAATTCATGTAGAAAGTTTTATTGGGAATGGTCTCCTTATTATTTACTGATTGCATTTTGATTCCTGTTGTATTTTAATACCTATAGTATATGTTTCTACATGATTTCAAATGCCAGACATTTTTATCTTTTGTTACCCTTGTCCTGACCCCAAGTTAATTGGTCCCAATTACCATCCTAGCTCAAAATTTCCACCAGTTGTATTTATCCACATTTCAATGATGTTTTGTAATTCAAAACTCAGATTTTCTAACTAAATTAACTGAAAATCTAACTTTAAAATTATATATTGCAAATACATTATACCTCAAAAAATCAGGTTTTCTTAATATGTCAGTAATGTCCCAGGAACTCAGAACCTCTTCTGGATCTATAGTTCCTGCCTACACACTACTAACTTACTTTTTATAATTTCTTTGATATGTACATCATGTGAATATCACCCCACAATCATAAGTACTCATCCAAGAATTATTTTTATAGACATACCCTCATTTCTGCTTCTTCATCTTTTATTCTGTTTCATGTACCCCAACTTGCTTTCCCAATACGGCTTTTCAGACTTTATGCAGTGAACCAGCACATGTCCCCATTCTGTAAGCTTTTAACTGAATGGAACTCTGTACTCAATTCCCCAACCAATGAATTAATGAATCATCCTAAAACTGCCTTTCCTTTTATATCTGGTTTCAGCAAGTTACTACATGCTGTGAAATTTAACCTTTTAGAATATATCTACATCTGTTTTTCCTTGCACCTCTACTTTATCTTTTTGGCCACAGATTCACCCAGATCTAAAGCAACAGCCAATTCTAACTGAGCCTCTGGCCTTCCCATTATGCTAGCACTTCCTTGTCCTATAACAGGAGCAGAGGTATAATGCATTCTCAAAGAACCCTAGCAAGATCGTCTATAGAGAAAGCTGGAATCAAAGCATTCTACCAAAGATCTTTTGATTTCATCAAATACAACAAGAAACAGGCAGCAACTTTCTAGTACTTTTATGATGGACCTGTCTCTACTTGTGGAAGTTTGTGCGAGTTCATTTCTTATATCACTGTGATTCAGTACAGCCTTTAGCATTTGGAATCTATACAGAATGAAAGACCCAGAGGACAATTCATTATCAGGTAAAAAGAACTCCTTAATGTGACATGAATTACAGAAAGAAAAGTAAGAGCATAGAGAACAGAATTTGAACAGAGGTATAACAATGTAGTATGGTAACTGTAGTTTTCACCAGTGAAACCCAGATGCCAGGAAAGCAAGAGGTCTCTAGACAACAGGATGAGATTAAAGAAACCCACAAAGAGGAGTAAGAACCCAGAGACCATATTGAGAGGTTAGGGTAAACCCCCAAACCCAGTAGGGAATGACGCCACCCATCCATCTCCAAAATTTTAACCCAGAATTGCTCCTGTCTGAAGGAAAATACAGAACAAGAGTGGAGCAGAGAGGAAGAAAGGCCATCCAGAGACTGTTTCACATGAAGATCCATCCCATACAGCCACCAAAACCCAGTCTCTATTGTTGATGCAAAAGTGCTTGCCAGGAAGCCTGAGCCTGGAAAGGCCTGCCAGAGACCGACAAATACAGAGGCAGATGTTTTCAGCCAACACAGGACTGGAGTATAGGGACCAAACATGAGTTAGAGAAAGGACTGATGGAACTTAGGACTTTGCAATCCAAGGGGAAGAAACAGCACATCAACCAGTCAGACACCCCAGAGCCCATAGAACCAAACCACCAACCAAAAGAATACACGTGGAAGCACCTATGGCTCCAGCCACATACGTGGTAGAGGATGGCCTGTCAGACATTCCACGGAAGGAGAGGCCTTAGCCCCACAAAGGCTCACTTCTCTGTAGGAGGAATGCTAGGTCTCGAGGTGGGGAGTGGGTGGGTGGGGGAGTGAGAGCATCCTCATAGAAGCCATGGGAGGGGAGGAAGAACCTAAAGGTGAGATAACATTTGAAAAGTAAATATATAAAATATCCAATGAAAGAAAAGAAAACAGGTTACTAGATCCACAGAAACTTAATTGCTGGGTGTGAGAATCAAAACACTGATGTTACTATTGTGATTTTTATGTTTGTTTATCACCGTAATTCCCTGCATCTACTAGTTTCTATATCTTTAAGAGAAATGCAATTCCCAGCCTTCTGAAGGTAGTTCTGACATATAAAAAACCAAGACAATATTAAAATCTTTGCGATTTCTCTGATCTTAATTGTGGTAAAGATAGCAATAATTCTGTTTGGTCACATGTGGTATAGAAAATTGTGCATCATTCACAGGTTACTACTTATCATACCTCTTAGGTTTTGGTTTGGGTTTGCTTTTTCTCCTTCTAACTTTCTAGCAAATTAGAGTCACAGTGAGAGATGCATAGCTAACAGACACAATATGCTTTAATTTGTACAATTCTTGTTATGGTAATACATCATCATATCAGTTGGAAAACTAGTTTAACATTGGTTTCTGTGAGCAGTACTGCTGTAGATAAGAAGAATTTTTAGGATAATGGATATCCGTGTGGTTAAATCAAGAATTTTGTTCAGGAACAGAGAGATGGCAGCCCTGCTGTAAATGAAATTGGCTGGCATAGTTTATTACGCCCTTGGTCTCAGGATTCCAAGATCTAATCCTTTGAACCTCCCTGCACATGCCTGCAGACTGTTAACAACCAGCACTTCTCCAAATTGTCCAGGGATAGAAATCACATTACAATATTGAAAGATCTGCTATAAAGCTCCCCAGCATTGAGTTTTTTCTGCTATTGTCCAATGACTGTGGAGAACCTTTCAGGCTGATTTGTAAAATGATCTCCAAGGACACGAGGCAAGACAAGGTAGCCACGGTGAAGGATGGAAGAAATAGAAAGTTACTCGAGTGGAAACCCCAGGGAGGTAAGTGATGGAGGAGAATTTAAAGTGTGAGAGGCTGGTAGGAGTCTGGTAACCACTGTGAAAGGAGAGTGAAAGGCTAAATTTCAGAAGAGAAAATAAAAAACAAAGCCATGAGTTAATATCAGCCAGAGCACTAGAGCTGCTCATCCCCCGACATCAAGAGAAAATATCAGAAGCCTGGGGATAAAGTCTCAGCAGAACTTTCATAGCAACTTAAAGAAAGCATTTTTTCAAGAATCACTTCAAAATAGACTGAAGGCCTAATAGATAAAATTTTTCAATAGTAAAAACAAACAAAACCAACATTTTTGGAAGAAAAAATCTATAATAATAAAAAATATATTATTTATTTCCTCTGAGTGGAAGAGGTCTATACACTTCACAAAATGGACAGGGTGGAAAGTCTGACAACTGATTATCTGGAAGATAAGAAAGATAGAAAAGTATTCGTGCTAAATGTTGAAATAGAATTCTTCTTCAAAATACCTTTCATTTTTAAGTATTAGGGACTAATAACTGATTATATAACTCCATCCATATTATTAAATAACTTACTTGCATCAGGCTCCATATATGTGTGTTAATATATCATAATACTACTTTTATAGCAATGTTTAGGATGTATATTTGATAAAACAATGAGACAAAAAATATTATCAAACTAATAAACATATTTAACCAGCACACAAGGGACACTTAATTAAGATATTCAAAATGTTAAGGAATTAAAGAGGTACAGTGTGGGATTTGAAAATGTTATTCTCTAAAAGAGCCTTAATGAGGTAATTTCTGGACAAAGTATCAAAATAAAAACTACTAACTTAAATATAATAGTTTGTTTAGTGAATACTGTTATGTTGAAAGTATATAACACATTCCCACTTAAGACTACACAAATATTAACCCACGAATCATAGAAGTAGCTTACCAAAATATTTATTTTCAAACAAAAATTAAAACTTGTGGGGATTTAATAATTTCTAGAATGGAAATATTTTATAAATGACAACTTTCATCAGGGCCTTATCTGGGATTATACACCTGTTTTGCTAATATTGTGAAGATTTGAGAGCAACAAGGAAGAATGATATTTGCAATGACATAGTAACAGGCTGTCTATTATTTCTTTATTTAGTACGTCATTGAAATTGCTTTGGGGAAATATTTGACTTTAATCTAATATATATTATTAAGATATGAACTAGGGAATGCATCTTGTTCTACAGTTGGTAGTAAGAACATTTGAGCAAATATGATACAATAGGGTCCCTCGTCTTGTGAATCAAACACTTATATCTCATTTTGATGACAGATACCTTTACCCTAAGACTTAGTACATTAGAAATTTGATCCTGAACCTGCAATAAATAAAAAAGATTTGGAATTCCTTGTGCTTCTTTATAATGATAACATGACCATACTGAGCAGCACAGGGCCTTAATGTTAGCTTCTATTCAATCATTGTATAGCTTTAAAGAAACCTGTCTTAGTTAATAGTTCCATTCCTGTGGTAAAATATGAGTCCAAAGAATCAGAGGAATAAAGCGGGTTATGTTGTTATTGCTATATTTTTGTTTTTGTTTTTATTGTTTTTGCCTTGTTTATACATACACACAATTCATCAATGAAGAAAGTTTGTGGAGGAACACGGAGGGTGACCTGAAATAGAAACCATGAAAGAATACTGCCTATCAGCTTACTGACCACAACCTGTTCATCTCGGATTTTATGAAGGTCTATAAAAGATCCTGAGCTCATAGGTAAGTAAATACCACATTAGATGAAAGGACTCACATCAACTAATCAAGAAATGCCCCAAGAACATGCACAGTTTCAAACAAGAATATGTGGAAATACTTGACTGAGCCTTTTCCAAAGAATCAATCGTGCAAGTTGACGTGCTGAATAAAGTTACTCACATTCTTCTGCACAATTAATTATCAGGTAAGTGTAGAAAACTATTGCAAAATAGGAGGAAAAGGTAGAATAAGTAGAGCTTTGTATTTAAGGATCCACAAAAATATTTGGGTTGAGTGACACATGGATGTTTAACTTATATATTGGTTGCAATAGGTTCAATCTGGAATCCTAAAACCTGGTTAAGTTATTTAAGCAAATCAAGAATATTTAACTAAAATGTGTATGTGTGTGTTCCTCCATATATATATATACACACATGCATGCAGTGCCTGCAGATTTCCAAAAGAGAGCATCAGATGATTACGGAGCACATGCACCGAACGAAGGTCACTGAT
>NC_046172.1:122993790-123037410 GCF_011064425.1 Rattus rattus | reverse complement strand
ATGGAGAAACTTGAAGCAATCCCACTGAAATCAGGGTCTAGACAAGGCTGCCTTCTCTCTACCTACTTATTCAATATAGTTCTTGAAGTTCTAGCCAGAGCAATCAGACAACAAAAGTAGATCAAAGGGATACAGATTGGAAAGGAAGAAGTCAAAATATCACTATTTGCAGACAATATGATTGTATACTTAAGTGACCCCAAAAGTTCCAACAGAGAACTGCAATCCCTGATAAACACCTTCTGCAAAGTGGCTGGGTATAAAATTAACTCAAATAAATTAGTAGCCTTCCTCTACGCAAAAGAGAAACAAGCTGAGATAGAAATTAGGGAAATGACACCCTGAATAATAGTCCCAAATAATATAAAATATCTCGCAAGTGAAAGATCTGTATGATGAGATCTTCAAGCCTCTGAAGAAAGAAATTGCAGAAGATCTCAGAAGATGGAAACATCTCCCATGCTCATGGATTGGCAGGATAAATATAGTAAAAATGGCCATTTTTACCAAAAGCGATCTACAGATTCAGTGCAATCCCCATCAAAATTCCTATCCATTTCATAGAATTAGACAGAACAATTTGCAAATTCATCAGGAATAACAAAAATCCCAGGATAGCTAAAACTATCCTCAACAATAAAAGGACTTCCCGGAGAATCACTATCCCTGAAATCAAGCAGTATTACATGTCAGCGCCAGCACCGACACGGTACCGAGAATCGGGCGAAAGCCTACGGGATGAAAGAAACACGCACACACACACACAGGTTATCGAGTCAAGCCAGAGAAGAGGAAGAGGAGAGAGAGAGAGAAAAAGAGTGAAGGGAAGGAAAAGTGAGGAAGAAAGAGTGAAGTGAGGAAGAAGGTGAGACTCCTGTAGTTTTATTCACCCTTATATACCCAAATCTCAGGTAAAATAACTGGGAACAGTTAAGGAAACCCTGGCTAGTGACTACCTGGAGTGACTTCGGTAACAAAAGACGGACTGGGAGACCTGAATTAATTAGGGAGAAATCCGAGAAGATCAGCCTAAATCTCAAGGATAATGGCTGAGGAGGTAAAAGGCAGAAGTAAATTGACCACCACCCAGGTGTGGTCCAGGTGTGTCAGTTCCACATGCATCAGCCTGGCTCAGCAGAGGTCATGCAGTGGAGACACCAGGTGTTTACTACTTGGTCTTTTCTTCCTGTGCCGTAAATACGTGGGAGAGGCCTCTGTCCAACAATCCCATGACTTTTACTGTGGCCATGCAGTTACAAAGCTGCCAGGCCCAAATCCAATATGGCTCACTACAATTACAGAGCAATAGTGATAAAAAACTGTATGTATTATTACAGAGACAGGCAGATAGACCAGTGGAATAGAATTGAAGACCCAGAAATGAATACACATACCTATGGTCACTTCATTTTTGACAAAGGAACCAAAAACATCCTATGGAAAAAAGAGCATTTTCAGCAAATAGTGTTGGTTCAACTGGAGGTCAGCATGTAGAAAAATGCAGATCGATCCATTCTTATCACCCTTTACAAAGCTTAACTCCAAGCAGATCAAGGACCTCTACATCAAGCCAGACACACTCAAACTAATAGAAGAAAAAGGGGGGAAGCATCTCGAACACATGGGCACTGGAAAAAAGTTCCTGAACAAAACACCAATGGCTTATGCTCTAAGATGAAGAATCAACAAATGGGATCTCATAAAACTACAAAGCTTCTGTAAGGCAAAGGACAATGTTGTTAGGACAAAATGGCAACCAACTGATTGGGAAAAGATCTTTTCCAATCCTACCAGTGATAGAGGGCTTATTTCCAAAACGTAGAAAGAACTCACAAAGTTATACTGCAGGCAAACAAATAACCCTATTATAAAATGGGGTTCAGAGCCAAACAAAGAATTCACAGCTGAGGAATGTTGAATGTCTGAGAAACACCTAAAGAAATGTTCAACATCTTTAGTCATAAGGGAAATACAAATCAAAACAACACTGAGATTCCACCTCACACCAGTCAGAATGGCTAAGAACAAAAACTCAGGTGACAGTAAATGCTGGCCAGGATGTAGAGAAAGAGGGAAACTCCTCCATTGTTGGTGGGATTGCAGATCCATTCTGAAAATCAGTCTGGAGGTTCCTCAGAAAATTGGACATTACACTACCTGAGGACCCAGCTATACTCCTCTTCGGCATATACCAAAAAGATGCTCCAACATATAAGAAAGACACATGCTCCACTATGTTTATAGCAGCCTTATTTATAATAGCCAGAAACTGGAAAGGACCCAGATGTCCTTCTTTTTTTTTTTTTTTTTTTTTTTTTTTTTTTTTTTTTTTGGATTAAATTCATTTTTTTATTATTATTAACCCGAGTATTTCTTATATACATTTGAATGTTATTCCCTTTCCCGGTTTCCGGCAAACATCCCCTCCCCTCCCTTCCTTATGGGTGTTCCCCTCCCAACCTCCCCCCTTGCCCCTCTCCCAACAGTCTAGTTCACTAGGGGTTCAGTCTTAGTGGGACCCAGGGCTTCCCCCCTTCCACTGGTGCTCTTACTAGGATATTCACTGCAACCTACGAGGTCAGAGTCCAGATGTCCTTCAACAGAGGAATGGATATAGAAAATGTGGAATATCTACACAATGGAATACTACTCAGCTATCAAAAACAATGACTTTATGAAATTCATAGGCAAATGGATGGAATTGGAAAATATCATCCTGAGTGAGGTAACCCAATCACAGAAAAACACACAAGGTATGCACTCATTGATAAGTGGATATTAGCCCAAATGCTCGAATTACCCTAGATGCACAGAACACATGAAACTCAAGAAGGAGGATCAAAATGCAGATGCTTTACTCCTTCTTTAAAAGGGGAACTAGAATACCCTTGAGAGGGGATAGGGAGGCAAAGTTTAGAACAGAGGCTGAAGGAACACTGATTCAGAGCCTGCCCGACATCTGGCCCATACATATACAGCCATAAAGCTAGATAAGATGGATGAAGCAAAGAAGCACATGCTGACAGGAACCGGATGTAGATCTCTCCTGAGTGACACAGCCAGAATACTGCAAATATATAGGCAAATGCCAGCAGTAAACTACTGAACTGAGAATAGAACCCCTGTTGAAGGAATTAGAGAAAGACTAAAAGAGCTGAAGGGGCTTAGACCCCATATGAACAACAATACCAACCAACCAGAGCTTCCAGGGACTAAGCCACTACCCCAAGACTATACATGGACTGACCCTTGGCTCCAACTTCATAGGTAGCAATGCATAGCCTAGTAAGGGCAGTAGTAGAAGGTGAAGCCCTTGGTCCTACCAAGGCTGGACGCCCTGTGAATGGGATTCTTGGGCGGAGTGCGGTAATGGGGGAGGATGGGGAAGGGAACACCCATAGAGAAGGGGAGGGAGAGGGGTTAGGGTTGATGTTGGCCTGAAAACAGGGAAAGGGAATAACATTTGAAATGTAAATAAGTAATACCCAATTTTATAAAGATGGGGGAAAAAGGGAAACAACTATCATTATTCCTTAATATCTCTTAACATCGATGGACCAAATTCACCAATAAAAGACGTAGACTAAGAGATTGGATACATAAATAGTGCCCAGCATTTTGCTGCATACAGGAAACATACCTCAGTGACAAAGACAGAAACTACTTAAGAGCAAAAGGAGGGGAAATTTTTCCAAACAAATGATTCCAAGAAACAAGCGGCAGTAGCCATTCTAATATTAACTAAAATCAACTTTCAAGCAAAAGTAATCAAAAAAGATAAGGAAAGACATTTCATACACATCAAAGAAAAAAAACTATCAAGATAAACATTCAATTGTAAATATCTATGCTCCACATGCAAGGTCAATCACATTCAAAAGAGAAACATTAATAAACCTCAAAGCATTCATTGTACCTCACACAATAACAGTGGGAGAATTGAAGAGCTTACTTTCTTCAATGGATAGATCATGGAAGTGGAAATTAAACAGTCACAGTGAAACTAACAGAGGTTATAAATCGAATGTATTCAACAGATATCTATAGAAGATTTCATCCTAAAACAAAAGAATATATCTTCTCAATACTTCATGGTAGCTTCTCCAAAATTGACCATCCTAATTGGTCACAAAACAGGCCTCAACAGATGCAAGATGATTAAAATAATCCCCCTGCATTCTATCAGGTCACCAAGGACTAAGGCTCGTCTTCAATAACAACAAAAACAACAGAGAGCCTATATACATATGGAAGATGAACAATGTTCTACTAAATGACAACTTGGTCAAGGAAGAAATAAAGAAATTAAAGACTTTTTAGAATTTAATGAAAATGAAGGCACAGCATACCAAAATGTATGGGATACAATAAGAAATGCATAGCTCTGAGTGCCTGCATAATAACCTAGAAAGACCATACACTAGCAGCATGACAGCACCTGAAAGCTCTAGAACAAAAAGAAGCAAATATACACAAGAGGAGTACATGGTAGGAAATAATCAAACTCAGGACTGAAATCAACCAAGTAGAAACAAAAAGAAATACACAAAGAATCAACAAAATCAGGAACTGGTACTTTGAGAAAATCAACAAGATAGATAAACCCTTAGACAGAATGACCAGAGGCCACAGAATGTGTATCCAAAAGAACAAAATCAGAAATGAAAAGGGAGACATAGAAACAGAAACTGAGGAAATTAAAAAAAAAAAAATCTGATCTTAGTCCAAAAGCCTATACTCAACAAAACTGTAAAACATAGATGAAATGGACAATTTTCTAGACAGATACCAGGTACCAAAGTTAAATCAGGATCAAATAAACCATATATACACCACAACTCCTCAAGGAAGAGAGGCAGTCATCAAAAGTCTGCAAACCAAAAAAAAAAAAAAAAAAAAAAAAAAGCCCAGGAACAGATGAGTTTAGTGCAGAATTCTATCACACCTTCAAAGAAGACCTAATACCAATACTCTTCAAACTATTCCACAAAAATAGAAACAGAAGGAAAATTACCCAATTTGTTCTTGGAAATCAAAATTATGCTTATATCGAAACCACACACAAACCTTATAAAGAAAGACAACTTCAGACCAATTTCCCTCATGAAAAATTCTCGAAAACCAAATCTAGAACACATCAAAATGATTATTCATCATGAGCAAGTAGGCTTCATCCCAGGGATGGAAGGATGGTTCAATATAAGGAAATACATCGATGTAATCCACTATATAAGTGACTCAAAGAAAAAAAAAACACACATGATCATCTCACTAGATGCTCAGAGAGCATTTGACAAAATTCAATATCCCTTCATGATAAAAGTCTTGGAAAGTCTGGGAATGCAAGTCCCATACATAATCATTGTAAGGGCAATATACACCAAACCAGTAGCCAACAACAAACTAAATAAAGAAAAACTTGAAACAATTCCACTAAAATCAGGGATTAGATAAGGCTGCTCACTCTCTCCCTACCTATTCAATATAGTTCTGAAAGTCCTAGCCAAAGAAATTAGACAACAAAGGACAATCAAAAGGATACAAATTGGAAAGGAAAAAGTCAAAATATCACTATTTGCAGATGGTATAATAGTATACCTAAGTGACCCCTAAAAGTTCCACCAGAGAACTACTAAGCCTGATAAACAACTTTAGCAAAGTGACTGGATATAAAATTAACTCAAACAAATCAGTAGTCTTCCTCTATTCAAAGGATGAACAGGATGAGAAAGAAATTAGGGAAATGACACCCTTCACAATAGTCACTAATAATATATAATACCTTGGTGTGACTTTAACCAAGCAAGATCTGCATGAGAAGAACTTCAAGTCTCTGAAGAAAGAAACTGAAGAACTGAGAAGATGTAAAGATCTCTGATGTTCATTGATTGATGGGATTAATAAAGTAAAAATGTCCACCTTACCAAAATTGAAATCAATTTAGCAATTCTGCAATCCCATCAAAATTCCAACTCAATTCTTCATAGAGTTAGAAAGAGCAATTTGCAAATTCATTTGAAATAACAAAAAACCCAGGATAACAAAAACTATTCTGAACAATAAAAGAACCTCTGGAAGAATCACCATCCCTGACCTCAAGCAGTATAACAGAGAAATCATGATACAAACTATATGATATTAGTCCAGAGACAGGCAGGTACATCAATGGAATAGCATTGAAAGCCCAAAAGGGAACCCACATACATATGGTAACTTGATCTTTAACAAAGGAGCTAAAACTATCTAGTGGAATAAAGACAGCATTTTTAACAAATGGTGCTGTTTCAACTGGAGGTCAGCATGTAGAAGAATGCAAATTGATAGATTCTTATCACTTTGTACAAACCTCAAGTCCAAGTGTGTCAAACTCAGGTGATAGCAGATGCTGCAGAGGATGTAGATAATGACGAATACTCCTGCATTGCATCCTGCATTGTTGGTGGGATTTTAAGCTGGTACAACCACTCTGGAAATCAGTCTAGTGGTTCCTCAGAAAATTGGACATAGTACTACCTGAGGACCCAGCTATACCAACTCCTGGGCATATACCCAAAAAAATGCTCTAACATATAACAAGGACACATGCTCCACTATGTTCATAGCAGCCTTATTTAGAATAGCCAGAAGGTGGAAAGAACCCAGATGTCCTTCAACAGAGGAATGGATACAGAAAATGTGGAACATCTACACAATGGAGTACTACCGAGCTATCAAAAACAATGACTTCATGAAATTCATAGGCAAATGGGTGGAACTGGAAAATATCATCCTGAGTGAGGTAACCCAATCACACACACACACACACACACACACACAAAAACTGCACATGGTCTACACTCACTGATAAATGGATATTAGCTCAAAAGTTCAGATTACCCAAAGTACAGTCCATAGAACACATGAAGATCAAAAAGAAGGATGACCAAAGTGTGAATGCTTCAGTCCTTCTTAGAAGGGGGAACAAAATTATTCATAGAAGGAGATATGGAAACAAATCTTGAAGCAGAGACTGAAGTAATGGCCATTCAGAGCCTGCCCCGTCTAGGGATCCAGCCCATATATATTCAGCCACCAAACCCAAATAATATTGCTGATGCCAAGAAGTGCATGCTGACAGGAGCCTTACACAGCTGTCTCCTGAGAGTCTCTGCCAGAGCATGACAAATAGAGGTGAATGCTTGCAGCCAACTATTGAACTGAGTACAGGATCCCCATTTGAGAAGTTACAGAAAATTGAAGGAGCCAAGGGGCTCACAATCCCATAAGAACAACAATACTAACCAACCAGATCTCCTAGGTACTAAACCACTACCCAAAGACTACACATGGACAGACCCATGGTTCCAGGTGCATATGTAGCAGAGGATGGCTTTGTTGGGCACCAGTGGAGTGAGAAGCCCTTTGTCCTGCCAAGGTTGGACCCCCTCCCAATGTAGGGGAATGTCAGGGCGGGGAAGTGGGAAGGGGCGGGTGGATTGGTGGGGGAACACCCTCATAGAAGAAGGGGGAGGGGGAATGGGATAGGGTGTTTATGGAGAGAAACCCAGGAAAGCAGATACCATTTGAAATGTAAATTTAAAAGCTATCCAAAGAAAGCAAAAAAAAAAAAAAAAATTAGTTAAAATCACTATTAATAAAAGTATTAGTGATGGGTTCTTTTATTTTATTTACAGCATTTGTTAAAATGTTCATTTTCTTGCAAACAAACAATGACATAAAGTTGGGGAAAATAGCATTTTCAACAAATGATGCTGGTTCAACTGTAGGCCATCATGTAGAAAAATTCAAATTGATCCATTCTTATCTCTTTGTACAAAGCTCAACTCCAAGTGGATCAAAGACCTCCAAATAAAACCAGATACACTGAAACTAATGTAAGAGAAAGTGTTGAAGAGCCTGGACATATACGCACAGGGGGAATTTCCTGAACAGAACACCAATGTCTTATGTTCTAAGACCAAGAACTGACAAATAGCTACTCATAAAATTGTAAAGTTTCTGTAAGGCAAAGGACACTGTGAATAGGTGTAAACAGCAGCCAAGATATTAGGAAAAGATCTTTACAAATCCTACATCTGATAGTGGGATAATATCCAGTATATAAAAAGAACTCAAGAAGTTCGACTCCAGAGAACCAAATAACCCTATTAAAAATGGGCTACAGAGTTAAACAAAGAATTGTCAGTTGAGGAATACTGAGCGGTTGAGAAGCACCTAAAGAAATGTTCAATATCCTTAGTCATCAGGGAAATGCAAATTAAAATGACCCTAAGATTCTACCTCATACCTGTAGAAAGGCTAAGATTAAAAATTACGTGAGAGTAAATGCTGGCAAGGATATGGAGAAAGAAGAACATTCCTCCATTGTTGGTGGGATTACAAACTGGTACAACCACTCTGTAAATAAGTCTGGATGTTCCTCGGAAAATTGGACATTCTAGTACCTAAGGACTCAGCTATACCACTCCTGGGCATATACCCAAAAGATGCTCCAACATATAACAAGGGCACGTGCTCCACTGTATTCATAGCAGCCTTATTTATAATGGCCAGAAGCTGGAAAGAACCCAGATGCCCTTCACCAGAGGAATAGATACAGAAAATGTGGTACATCTACAAAATGGAATATTACTCAGCTATCAAAAACAATGACTTCATGAAATGTGCCCTCAAATGGATGGAACTAGAAAATATCCTCCTTAGTGAGATAACCAGTCACAAAATAACACACATGTTATACACTCATTGATAAGTGGATATTATCTCAAAATCTCAGAATACTGCCCTCTCCCCAAAAGTAAAATTCACCGATCTTCTGAAGCTATAGAAGGAAGACTAAAAATGTGGATACTTCTGTCCTTAGAAGGGAGAAAAATACTCAAAGGAGGAATTATAGGGACAAAGAGTGGCGCAGGGACTGAAGGAAAGGTCATCCCGATACTGCCCCACCTGAGCATCCTTCCCATATACAGCCACGAAACCCAGTCACTATTGCCGATACCAAGAAGTGCTTGCTTACAGGAGCCAGATATAGCTGTCTCCTGAGAGACTCTGCCAGATCCTCACTGATACAGATGAGAATGCTTTCAGCTAAGGATTGGACAGAGCACGGGGAGCCAAATAGAGGAGTTAGAGAAAGGAGTGAAGGAGCTGAAGGGGTTTGCAACCCCAATAGGGAGAACAACAATAACAACCCAACCAACCAACTAGACTCCTCCCACCCCCTCCAGGAACTAAACCACCAACCGAAGAGTACACATGAAGGGACACATGGCTCCAGCTGCATATGTAGCAGAGGATGGCTTTGTCTAGCATCAATAGGAGGAAAAACCCTTTGTCATTTAAAGGCTAGTTTCCCCAGTGTAGGGGAATGTCAGTGCATAGAGGTGGGAGTCGGAATATCCTCACAGAAGCGGGGGAGGGGTAGTGGGGAGGAATATTGGAGGGGGGAAAGGGGATAAGATTTGAAATGTAAGTACATAAACTATCCAAGAAAAATACAATAAAATAAAAGATTGAAAAAATATAAAAAGAAAAAGAAAACTAGCACCCAGGAGATATCATGGGATCCTCTGAACATCTTTGAGAGTCTGTACTTAGTTTCAAAGTTTGTGATCATGGCATCAAAGGCACATGAGGGTCACCAAGACACATCACAAGGAAAACATGTTAGAGTTCTGTAATCTCAAAATCACTTTTTTCACTCACATTCAACAAGCCTATGTTTTCCTCTTAATTAAAAAATATTGTTATTGTTAAACTATTATAATTATGGTGTGTGTATAATGGAGAAGTCACATGATATAAACCCTAAAAAATAACTTTGTGGAATGCACGCCTTCTACTTTTATGTGGGTTCTAGGGATTAAAGTTAGGTTGTCTGGCTTTGAGTGAAAATTGCCTTAACTCTTTAAGCTCTCTGAGCCATCTCACCATCCTTAAGAGCCTGTCTTCATTTATTGTTGAGTTTTGAAAATTATTCATCCATCCCTAAATTTAGCAAAGACTTACTATGAACTGCAGCTTTAATATATTAAACCTTTGTTCCACCTAGGCATTGTACTAAGTTTATAACATTAGCTCAGCTAATCCTTATAATAGCTCTATGTAATGAATATGTAATGAATACTACTTCTTCCTCTTTATGGTAAGAGATTTTTGCTTCTATACTTACAAAGCTTATTCTTATATGACCCATTTTCCTCATCTGTGAAATCAAAACATTAAGTCTGGGTGCCTCAGTAAAGATACTACCATCCTCTGCCATATTAGTTTGAACTGCATAAAATAATTAAATATTAAATATCTTGAATTTTGCTTAAGTCTGCCTTACTTTTAGAAGTGTGGGGACAATTTAATGATGCACGAGAAAACTGGTTAGGTTAGTTCATAATAGTACTTGATTCATATACATTATATTTGATTTTATTTTTATCTCATTTTTACTTCTTCATTTTATATTCCCTTCACTGACCCCTACTGGTCACCCCCTTCTACAATCCTTCCCCCATCCCCTTCTCCTCTGAGCAAGTAGAGGCCCCTTGGTCTTTCCCTACCCTGGCACTTCAAATCTCTGGGAGGCTTATACTTAATTTTATAAAAGCAATAATCTTCATAGTACTACTGAAAGAATTTTCATTTTTTACAAGTAAAAAAATACAGGGGTTTCTAGAGAAACCAGATGAGACAGCCATAAAGATAAGATCTGAGATGGGATCTCAGGCCTATTGAGACACAATGTGCTGATTGGAAAAGAAATGAACTGTTCTCATATTGGTATACTCTTGATTCAGAAAAGTATGACTTCATCTGCAATCCAGACAGGTCTCTGCCAAAGTCTCAGCTTGGACCCCTACTGAATGCTGGCATCAGAACACAGGGCAGCACTGCTTTGTCTTCCATCCTAAAAAAAGAAAGAAAAACTTTACTCACCTGAAAATGTGGTACATTTGCATGCATGACAAATAGGAAGGCAGTCTGCCAGGGAAGTACTGTCTAAAGAAAATGAATGCCTTTCCTCATTTAGATAGTTTTCCAAGGTCAGACACATCTCAAGATCTGTCCTCTCTGATAGCTTCTTTCTTGGAGAACTCATCAGGATTATAACTGCAATTGATTTCTTTTTATTAACTGACAGTGAACTGCAAAAGGGTAAAGGTTCATTATGGATAAATCCTCACAAGTTGGGAAAGCTCCCAAGACTCCCGCTGAACTTTCTTAATCTCTCTGCTGCTTTGCGTTCTGTGTAATTATCCATATTTGTGAAGGGTAAACTGCTCTTGCCTTCTTCATCTCTGTCACTTCAGATTGCCAGTAGGTCCCAGAAGTGCCACTGCTCTTGTCTGAGAGGCCTGCAATTCTTCCTCCTGAACTCACACAAGGTCAGCCTCGCCTGAGAAGACACACAGCTCTTCCCTAAGGATCTCAGACCTAACAAAGTGCATTCCATTAAAATCACAGAACCCATAGTCAGGGGCCAAAAAGAAGAATCCTGAAATTAAGAAGATCTTAAAAATGAAAGGCCCTTTGAAAATGAAAGAGAACAAAAAATCTTCTGCAATATCATTTCCAAAAATTTCCTAACGAAGTCATTTGGCAGTCTTAACAAAGGAATTTTGAAAACTACTTTCTAAACTATTCTGTGTCCTATAACAACAGCACACGTCTGTGAAAAAAGAAGGTAGATGAAATGGTCTAGAAAGGGTTTGTGTCTTCCTGTTCATCCATAGGAAGCATAGAAAACAAGGTCTGCATTGTGAGAATCAGGAGCTCTGAGTTATTGTCCTGGATTTGCCCTTCATCCCCAGGGTCAAATTAAAACAGCTATTGTTCTTTCTCTCAGTGTCTTTGTCATGGCAAAAAAGAATTTATATAAGGTCACTAAGGAGTCCTTCAGTTATACTGCCTATACAATTATATAATTTCATAGTTATCACATCTATGAAGGTACAAAACTACTTAGAAGCTATATGTACTCAAGTCAGGTTTCTTAAATTCCTTGTGCTTTTATTTTTGCATTTTAAGCTGATGGCAATAGTTTAATAAGGCTTTTCTCCCACATAAGGTTGTTTTAAAAATTAAGTGAACTAATTCATATAAAACTATACAAATTTGATATAAAACAGGGTTTTAAATGTTTTATATCACCATATACTTGATATTATGTGAGGAATCTTTCACAAATTTGGATGATCCATGCCCTTTCTCCCTTTGCAAAATCATGATTCAAATGAATTGTGTGCAGGTGAAGTTAAAGTATGCTGGCTGAGTGACAGATAACAGTAGTGGTAAAAATTGAGTACTTTATACTAAAATGATCATCTTTAACATTTAGTTATCATGATTTTATTATTTGGTTTACACAAAAAGCAGATGTCCATGAAAATTGATAGGTTCACAAAAATAAATCCGAGGACCTATTACCTAAAATGAAAAAGTTATATTCTTATGATGCTCTCACTGATTCCAAATGTTTCAAATACCGGAGTTATTGGAAATAGATTAAGGGTAGAGAAACTGTTGTGAGAGGGCAAGTGAGTGCACAGGTTCTTCCATCTTATATTTTTGCTGAGGACATTTCAGGTTTTAACTAGAATTTGATCTTGATGGAGAATCCTGTGGAAAATTACCAAGTCCATTCTAAGAAACTGAGGTCAAGATGCTCCAGTTAAATTATCTTAGCTTCCATTAAACTGCCTATTTATGGAAAACTCCCCCTCCTCCAAACTGCTTATCTTACCTTCTGTTAAACTCTCTTATACAAACATCCCCCCCGTAGCCAACAGCTCAACTTAGCTTCTGTTAAACTGCTTGCTTGCACAAAACCTTCCCCTGTAGTTGCTAAGCAAGACACCAAGATGTGCTTTTTGATTTTAAAAGTGCATGCCTAGGGCTATACTTGCGTCCTGAA
Organism: Rattus rattus; assembly: GCF_011064425.1. Taxonomy (NCBI): domain Eukaryota; kingdom Metazoa; phylum Chordata; class Mammalia; order Rodentia; family Muridae; genus Rattus; species Rattus rattus. Next base: position 123,024,500 of record NC_046172.1, on the reverse strand, counting down.
TACCTAAGTTTAGTCCTTCCAGCTGAAATAAAGACTTTCATTTGGCTATAAACTGTGTCTTCAGTGATCATTTCTAGTGGTTTCCTCATAACAGAGTGACCTTCATCTGTCACTCATTAGTCTAGCTAGAGAATGAACAAAGGACATCCTTTCTTATATATTGCGTGAATCATTTAAGTTAGACCTTAATACAAACTTGAGATTGCAACTGTAAAATTAACAAATACTTGCCTTATAAGTTCTCATTTATTTTTCTTATTTTCTTATTTATTTGAAATGTTTATACAGTGTATTGTGATCATATTATCCTCCAACTTTAATTCCTTCCAAATCTACTATTCTTTCTTTCCCTACCCACTCATAATTTTTAATACATCAAGTACAGTTTGTGCTGCTTGTATTCTCACTTTTGAATGTATGGCCTTCCACTGGAGTGTGGCCTGTATATATAAGGAAACATTTATGGAACAAAAGGGCTCTCTCTTTCTCTCTCAATTGCCTTAGTTAGGGGTAAAAGTTTGAGTCCATCTCTTCTATGTTGAGACTTTTTTCTGCCTTGATATTATAAAGATATTATGCATGTTATCACAACTGCTTTGAGTTCATATGTGAGATTAACTGCCTTGCCATATCTAAAAAACATTTTTTTTCTTGTAGTCATTCACCACTGATGGTTCTTACAATATTTCTACCCTTCTACCACATTGAGCCCTTGCCTTTAGAGGATAATATGTGCTCTGTGGATAACTCATTTAGGGCTGACAGTCTCTTTTTTTCTCTACATTTTTACCAACTGTGAGTCTCCGTGTTAATTTCCATAAACCATAAAAAGAAATATTTCTGATGAAGGTTAAGAGAATACTATAGGTATAATAATATGTCATTAGTCATTAGGTTAATTCTATGATGATTTAGTGGGATCATAATAAATCTTTCTGTAGGGCCTATGACCTGTCTAGCCACAAATTTATGCCCTGATAACAGTGCCTGGTATGGATTTCAACTTATGGCATGAGCCTTAAATCCAATCAGAAAGTGGTTGGTTGCTCCTATGACCTCTGTGCCACTACTGTACCAGTGGGTATGCCTTATAAGACCATTCAATACTGTAGCTTGTAGGGCTCATAGCTAGGTAAGTTTCGGTACTTCTCCAACTTGGTGCGCAGCATTGTCTAGCATTATAGAAGTTAGTCAGTATGGATGAAGCCTCCAGGTGAGTACCAGCTTGATTTCTCCAAGTTTTATGACTCAAGTATTTGGTATCTTTACAAGAAAGCCATACCATGAAATTATTCACAGTAAAGCATTGCCAATAGCCAGTAGGTTTTTTTTCTTTTGAATGTCTATGGGACCCCACTGGTTAACATGTCCTAAAGAGCTAACTCATTCCTGGTATGGGGCTATTTATTTGTTAGCCTATGCTAACTAGTCCCATTGTTGTCCCATTACATAAAGAATTTAAATGAAGGTATGCCTTATTTTTGAGGGAATGCAGAAGTCATCTCCTAGCATACCCAGATTACTTCTAAGTTCAACAAAAGCAATCTTGTTAAACAGGAGTATTAGTTCAGAAGTCTGTGTTCCTGAACCATTAAACACAAATGCCAAGGACATAAATTATCAATTTCAGTAGTCTATGAATTGACCTATTTTAAATGTAGATACTGGAAGCCAGGACAAAGTAAAGCTAGAATGTACTACCTAGGAAATATAATCTTTAATGAAATGTAACATAGCAATGGCAGTCCTTATAGATATATAAAGAGTTTAAAAAAAATCTGAGTTCCTATTATGCTTCAGATATTATTATAAATACTTTGGCAAACTGTGTACAAATAATAACTAATTTATTTCTCACAACACGGTTATAAAGTTTATGTTAAAATCTTCATTTAAGAGAGAAAAAACTGAAGTCCAAATATAAAGGGAATAATTTGCCCAAGGTCATAAACCAACTTGCAATATTAAGTACAGGTCGAACCTCAGCATTCTGACTCCATATTCCACACAATTAAATGATACATCTAGAAACATTCTCAGTGCCCTGAGATCAATTGAAGAGACCAGTACTGAATATTGAGTCATAGGTACAGAGTGAATAGGTACCTAGAAAATAGCTATCTTTTGAATAGGTAAATAAAGAATTACTTGAAGGTAGTCATATACTATATGATGCAGACATAAACAAATAATGGTATAATTTAGACAATTTAGAGAGTACATTCAAGGGTAGGACTTTAGTAATAAATATGAAGTTTGAAGTAAGCCACTACTAAGATTTTTTTTTCTCTCAGATTCCAAATCTCTCAGTGCTACTAAGTAACTGGTTCTAAGTATAGAGTATGTTGTTCCTTGTTGTTTTCATAATACTGTATAAGGTAAGCCATATTTTATCTGTAGATGCTTAAGAAGTATTATAAGGATACAATTTGAAACTATAAGGGCACTTTCATACTTATTAGAATGGCTGCTGCCAATAAAATAGGAAACTTCAGATGATAAAGGGGATATGGCAAAATTGAGATTTCTGTTTTGTCAATGAAAATATAAAATGGTACAGTGTTTAAGTTCCTTAAAAACTCTTACAAAATGAAACTACTATATTAATTTGCAATCTTAGTCCAGTGAGTATATAGCCACAAGAAACAGAATGTCAAAGAGATATTTGCATATCCATGTTTATAGTTGCATTACTTACAATAGCCAAGAGGTAGAAGTGACCCAAATAGCTTCTGACCTATAAATAAAATTTCTATCCACAAAGTATATTATTATTTGAAACTCAAAAGGAAGGAAATTCTGTCATGTAAAACAGTATGGATCAAACTTAAAAACATTACACTAGGCAAAATCGGGATAAAATATAGCAGAGTTCTGTTTCTATGGAGTCCTTAGGGCAGACAAATTCATAAAGACAGAAATCACAATGGTGAGTTGTAGGAATTATTGGTAGGTCAAAATGAATATTATTGCTTAGTGGATTTCAGTTTTGCAAGATGGAAATATTCTGTAGATTGACTGTATAACAAGACTTAACACTACAGCACTATAAATAGTTAACTTGAATAGTTAAGATACTAAAATTTATGATATACATTTTATACCACATTTTAAAAGTATAAATATAAGTACTGATACTATACTATAATCCTAATCAAGCACAGACTTATAATACTTACAGTGTTCCTACGAAGATCCTGCTGGATCTTCCTTTGTTCAGACTAATGCTACTTTAATTTTTTAAACAAAGCACGGAATGACAATAAGATAAACCTGAAAGTCACATATAAATCTCATTTTGACCTTTTTGTGTTTCTAAAAGACTTTCCATCCAATTAACATATTGTTGGCAACATGACATACTAACAACTGCTTAGTGAGAAGGCAACAGCCCCAGCACAATGATCAATGTGCTCAATGATATTTAAACAGTGAGATCTAGAGGTCATCAGAGTTTTGTAGCAAGAACTTAACATGGAAGCTATTGTATTCCTATTTAAGTTGAAAAAAAGAACCTATGGTATGCATGTTAAATGGTCAATTCCCCCTGAAAGGCAGAGAATAGCCTCATAGAGTAAAACTGGAATCCCTCAGTGCTTACTCACAGCAAGACTTATTCTCTAAGGAGGAGAAGGAGGCCTCAAAAATTCTTTGGCATTGAATGGATCCCCAGGAGGTTTGTTCACAAAGGTAGGCTTTATCTAGCCCTTCTACTGAATACATCTGTCAATGGGAAAAGATTCTGAGAAAACCTCTGTCTGAGCCTTGTCCTTAGGAAGCATGTAGTGCCACTGAGACACTAATGTGTGGAATCTGGGGAATCTGAGTGTCAAGAAACCAAGATTACAAATCCTCAGTATTCTAATTAGTGATCATTCAATTTCAAAATAAATCATTTTCCTATTACTATTTCCTAATATACAGAATAAGAAAAATTTCAAGCTCATCGTGTTCTTGTGAAGAAACAAAGATATGTGTGAAACACAAATCATGGTGCACAGAATTAAGTTCATAATATATTCTTGCTATTGTTATCTAAATATACTGTTCATTAACAAATGTGTCTAATATTTTATGAAAATGTCCTATATTTGAACATAGTTCAATAAGTTCATAAGCTTCTGGAGATGCAAGAGACTGTAACACTGAGCACAGGAATACACCAGTGTCCCCCTTCCCATGCTCCTGGCCACTGAGATGCTTTCAATAAACATGGATGGTAGCAGATGTTAGATAAAGTAATTCTGCAACCCAGATTTCTTTTGCATCATCTGCATGATATAGACAATGCTTCTTCCTCAAGGAATTATTATGATCTCCACACCAGTTGTGTTAGTTGACTGAAAACCTATAAAGGCAGCACATGGGCAATCAGTAGATCCACTAGCTAGCATAGGCTCCAAGTTGCACCTAAAATGGACCTGATCTTAATTACTATTTATTTCTTAATCGTATCTAATAATTTAAACTTACATCTCATTTTAAAATATTTGTCATGTGGCAGACACAGCAAATAATGGCAGGGACATTCATTACATGTTTTCACTTCTTTAATACAACAATTCAATGACCTATATATTCAAAGAGGTCTAGATAGCTTCTGTATGCCACAGCTGAAAATGCAGCTCCTTCAGTTCTTTAGACTTGTCTTGTGCTTCTCTAACTTACTGCCTGACAGACATGGTTTGTGACGCACAGAAATACATTTTCTCACAGTTCTGGAATATTTGTTCACTCACCTACTCCAGACATTCTTTCTTTTTTATTAATCATTTTATTTGTTTACATTTTAAATGTTATTCCCCTTTCTGGTCTCCCCTCTATGAACTTTGACTCCATTCCCCTCTGTTCTCACCCCTCTAGCACTACCCTTCTCTGGGGGTCATCAAGCCTCCACAGGACCAAGTGCATCCCTTCCCACTGATGCCAGATGAGGCAATCCTCTCCTACACATGTAGCAGGAGCGATGGACTGTCTCATGTATACTCTTTGGTTGGTGATGCATTCTAACATTATTATAGGCTTCAGATCATTTTTGGTTACTCTCTAGTTTCTTGCCTGGACTAAACCATGGTTTCACTCAATGACAGGAGCTATTTGCCTGCTTCTCTGAAGCAGAGGTAGGGGATGGGAGGGAGAGGAGAGGGAGAGGGAGAGGGAGAGGGAGGGAGAGGGGAGAGGGGAGAGGGAGAGGGAGAGGGGAGGGAGAGGGAGGGGAGGAGGGGAGGGGAGAGGGAGAGGGAGGGAGAGGGAGGGAGAGGGAGAGGGAGAGGGAGAGGGAGAGGAGAGGGAGAGGGAGGGAGAGGAGAGGGAGAGGGGAGAGGGAGAGGAGGGAGAGGGGAGAGGAGAGGGAGAGGGAGAGGGAGAGGGAGAGGGGGAGGGAGAGGGAGGAGGAGGGGTGTCTGCCTGCCAGGCAAAGTCAAGGCAGGTCAGGGTCTGTTGGCAGATTGCCCAGCATGCTAAAGGCATAGAATGGTAAGAAGAGGTACACTTCAGGCTCAATGTAAGGGCCTGAAGATTCTACTGACTATGGTGGAAGAGATGCATTTTTTTGATGGGAACAAATGTCTCTTTTTATTAGCAGATATTTTATTTATTTATGTTTCAAATGTTATCCCTTTTCCAGTTTCCCCTCCGAAACTCCCCATCCCATCCCCTGCCCCTGCTTCTATAAGGGTGTTCCACCAACCACCCAACCACTCCTACTTCATTACCCTGGGATTCCCCTACACTGGGGCATCCAGCCTTCACAGGACCAAGGGCCTTTCTTCCCATTGATGCCAGATGAATGGATACAGAAAATGTGGTACATTTACACAATGGAGACTATTCAGCTATTAAAAACAATGGCATCATGAAATTCGCAGGCAAATGGATGGAACTAGAAATTATCATCCCGAGTGAGGCAACCCAGTCACAAAAGAACACAAATGGAATGTACTTACTGATAAGTGGATATTAGGAAAAATCCTCAGGATATTCATGATACAATTCACAGACAATATGAAGCTCAAGAAGAAGGAAGACCAAAGTGTGGATGTTTCAGTCCTTCTTAGAAGGGGGAACAAAATACTCATAGGAGGTAGAGAGTGGGAGGGACTTGGGAGGATGAGAGGAGCGGTAGGGGTAAGGTGGGCAGGATCGGGTATTGGAGGGGCCAGGGATGATATACAGAGAGTCAGGAAATTGAACAGAGGTGTTTGGCAATGGGGGGTGGGGAACTGGGGTTAGTCACCAGAAAGTCCCCAATGCTAGGAAAGCAAGAGGCTCCAGGACCCAACAGGAATGAGATTAGCTGAAATGACAAACAATAAGAAGGAAGAACCTATAGAGTTAGGCAAGGCCCCCTGTTGGGTGATGGAGCCACCTACTCATTTCCAAATTTTTAACCCAGAATTGCTCCTGACTAAAGGAAAAAATGGAGACAAAGTTTGGAGCAAAGACAATGTCATATATATATATATATATATATATATATATATATATATATATATATATATATTTCATGGTAAGAGGAGGCACACTTACAGTTCAAGGTAAGGGCCTGAAGATTGTTTCTGTCTGTGGCTTTGCTTCCCATGGTACTGAAGTATGAGAATCCTGTGAGAAATACACTCACTGTTGGAGAGTTATTGACCTATAGCCTCCCATTATCTGTCTCTTGCATCTTTTTTCAATATTTTCTATAATCATCCTCACTCCCCGTCTCAGAGGACTATGTTGTACCAACTAGACCAGTATACCTCATCTCATAGCACTTATTTGTAGAAATAATATGGGTTTACACCAACGTCTCCCATATCAGGATTATTTGTCTGTTTAAATGATCACTATGGTTTGAATGGTTTTCCAAAACTGATCTTGAATTTTAATTGTCATTGTAACATTAGTAAGTAAAATCTTTAAGAAGTGATTAGGTAGTAACTGTTCTCCATATCTACAAATAAACAAAATGATTAATAAAAAAAAAATGTCTGGAGTAGGTAAGTGAATGGAGAATGAATGAATGAACAAAATATGTTAATTTTTCAGCAAGTATTTATGTCAAATAATAGAACATATTTTTTTATTAACTTGAGTATTTCTTATTTACATTTCGAATGTTATTCCCTTTCCCGGTTTACAGGCCAACATCCCCTAACCCTCCCCTTCCCTTCTTTATGGGTGTTCCCTCTCCATCCTCCCCCATTGCCGCCTCCCCCCAACAATCACGTTCACTGGGGGGTTCAGTCTTAGCAGGACCCAGGGCTTCCCCTTCCACTGGTGCTCTTACTAGGATATTCATTGCTACCTACGAGGTCAGAGTCCAGGATCAGTCCATGTATAGTGTTTAGGTAGTGGCTTAGTCCCTGGAAGCTCTGGTTGCTTGGCATTGTTGTTCATATGGGGTCTCGAGCCCCTTCAAGCTCTTCCAGTCCTTTCTCTGATTCCTTCAACAGGGGTCCTATTCTCAGTTCAGTGGTTTGCTGCTGGCATTCGCCTCTGTATTTGCTGTATTCTGGCTGTGTCTCTCAGGAGAGATCTACATCCAGTTCCTGTTGGCCTGCACATCTTTTGCTTCATCCATCTTGTCTAATTGGGTGGCTGTATATGTATGGGCCACATGTGGGGCAGGCTCTGAATGGGTGTTCCTTCTGTCTCTGTTTTAATCTTTTGCCTCTATTCCCTGCCAAGGGTATTCTTGTTCCCTTTTAAAGAAGGAGTGAAGCATTCACATTTTGATCTTCCGTCTTGAGTTTCATCTGTTCTAGGCATCTAGGGTAATTCAAGCATTTGGGCTAATAGCCACTTATCAATGAGTGCATACCATGTGTGTTTTTCTGTGATTGGGTTACCTCACTCAGGATGATATTTTCCATTTCCATCCATTTGCCTATGAATTTCATAAAGTCATTGTTTTTGATAGCTGAGTAATATTCCATTGTGTAGATGTACAACATTTTCTGTATCCATTCCTCTGTTGAAGGGCATCTGGGTTCTTTCCAGCTTTTGGCTATTATAAATAAGGCTGCTATGAACATAGTGGAGCATGTGTCTTTGTTATATGTTGGGGCATCTTTTGGGTATAAGCCCAAGAGAGGTATAGCTGGGTCCTCAGGCAGTTCAATGTCCAATTTTCTGAGGAACCTCCAGACTGATTTCCAGAATGGTTGTACCAGTCTGCAATCCCACCAACAATGGAGGAGTGTTCCTCTTTCTCCACATCCTCTCCAGCATCTGCTGTCACCTGAGTTTTTGATCTTAGCCATTCTCACTGGTGTGAGGTGAAATCTCAGGGTTGTTTTGATTTGCATTTCCCTGATGACTAAAGATGTTGAACATTTCTTTAGGTGTTTCTCAGCCATTCGGCATTCCTCAGCTGTGAATTCTTTGTTTAGCTCTGAACCCCATTTTTTAATAGGGTTATTTGTGTCCCCTCTGGGTCTAACTTTTGAGTTCTTTGTATATTTTGGATATAAGGCCTCTATCTGTTGTAGGATTGGTAAAGATCTTTTCCCAATCTGTTGGTTGCCGCTTTTGTCCTAACCACAGTGTCCTTTGCCTTACAGAAGCTTTGCAGTTTTATGAGATCCCATTTGTCGATACTTGATCTTGGAGCATAAGCCATTGGTGTTTTGTTCAGGAAATTTTTTTCAGTGCTCATGTGTTCCAGATGCTTCCCTAGTTGTTCTTCTATTAGTTTGAGTGTGTCTGATTTGATGTGGAGGTCCTTGATCCACTTGGACTTAAGCTTTGTACAGGGTGATAAGTATGGATCGATCTGCATTTTTCTACATGTTGACCTCCAGTTGAACCAGCACCATTTGCTGGAAATGCTATCTTTTTTCCATTGGATGGATTTGCCTCCTTTGTCAAAAATCAAGTGACCATAGGTGTGTGGGTTCATTTCTGTGTCTTCAATTCTGTTCCATTGGTCTATCTGTCTGTCTCTGTACCAATACCATGCAGTTTTTATCACTATTGCTCTGTAATACTGCTTGAGTTCAGGGATACATATTTTTAATAAAGAGCATTCAGATAAAAGATATTTTGTTTAACAGGACCCAGAGCATAGAACACAAAGGAAATGTTCTGAGTTTCCAATCCTGCACAGTGCAATGGGATGGAAGTAGAAAAAGAATTAAGAATTCAGGAAAAGGGGTTGGGGATTTAGCTCAGTGGTAGAGCGCTTGCCTAGCAAGCGCAAGGCCCTGGGTTCGGTCCCCAGCTCCGAAAAATTAAAAAAAAGAAAAAGAAGAATTCAGGAAAAAAAAACATTCAGCAATTAAGTAGTGTACACACAGGAAGCTGAAAGTGGAAGATGGATCTTATCCATTAAATCAGAAGAGACCCTTGTCTACTCTTTCGTCCCCTTGTTCTACTATTAAACATAGAGTTAAGAAATGGTTGGAGCAACCACTGAACTGAGAATAGGACCCCCGTTGAAGGAATCAGAGAAAGAACTGGAAGAGCTTGAAGGGGCTCGAGACCCTTTATGAACAACAATGCCAAGCAAACCAGAGCCTTCCAGGACCAAGCCACTACCTAAAGACTTACATGGACTGGACACTGGACTCTGACCTCAGGTAGCATTGAATATCCCAGTAAGAGCACCAGTGGAAGGGGAAGCCCCTGGGTCCTGCTAAGACTGAATCCCCAGTGAACTAGATTGTTGGGGGGAGGGCGGCAATGGGGGGAGGATGGGGAGGGGAACACCCATAAAGAAGGGGAAGGGGAGGGATTAGGGGGATATTTGCCTGGAAACCGGGAAAGGGAATAACATTCGAAATGTAAATAAGAAATACTCAAGTTAATAAAAAAATATATTATGTGAAAAATTTTTCAATAAAAATTACTCTATTTAAAAAAAAAAGAAATGGTTGCAACCTCTTCGGAGCTGTATATCAGGCACAAGCATGCAAAACCACTCTTCTTCCATAGACAACTTAGCCTAGCCCTGTCCAGTTACCTTCCAATGGTCTGAGCAGTGCAGATTTGTCATCCTTAATCTAGTAGTTTATTCTGATCACCAGGAAAAAAGCTTTGAATCCTGGTTTCAGTAAACATCTTCTCTCTAATCTGTAAGCTATTTATCAAATATGAATGCATTTTTCCCTGGCATTTTAGTTCCAAAAACAATTGGAAGTGACAATACAAAGAATTACACATAGAGTTGAATCATCATAAAATAAATATCAAGCCTTTAGAGGCTTGCTGTCTTGTGCAGCTTCCTCTACTAGGAAGTCTGTGTATTTCCATAGGCAGATCTGTGTTCCATTATTGATTAGCTTTTAGACTCTTGTTACATATTAGATTAGGATGTCTCAGTGACTAAAGAATGAATAGTCCAACCACACATATAAACATCTTAACAAAAGAGTTTCTAACATGATTTTTTTTCAGAAAAAGGAAACCTCAAGTAATATTTGAGAAAATGACATTAATTACATATTATGATGTCCTCTTGTCTATTTTCTCTTTAGAATGTGTGGGTGTTTGGGAGGGGTAACATGCATACATGTAGGCATATGCACATGTGTATCTGTGTCCATCGGCTGTTCGTAATAGCAGTTTAGAATTAAGAAATAGCTTAACTATGTCCCCACAATTTCATGCACTATAATACTTAACCCTCACACTTACAGTTTTTTTTTTTATTTTATTTTAAGGTGGGGTCATTCATGCATCACTGGATGAATGGTTCATCCTAGTAGAAGCCTTCATGTTAAAATTCAACTCTTTGTGGCATGTTTACTCTATCTTGCCACATGACCCCTCTCTGTCATGTTGTGATACAGCAAGAAACTGATCCTTCTACAAAAATAGCACTGATACTTTGCTCTTGGGCATTCCACCCTTTAAAATCTTGAATTAGCTTTGAAACTCTGTGGATTATGCCACCTAGAGTTTTCTGTTAGAGCAATTGAAAATAAGCTAGACTATATGCAATTACACAGAAGGATAATCTAGGAAAACTGTCCCATCTACAGACCCTAAACTATAATTCTATTTCCAAGGTTCATTGAATTAAGCACACTACATTCATAGTCATGTAAGTCACAGGTAACATTTACCAGTTCAGGAGAAGTGCTATTGTTTTGTCTTCCACACAACTCCATCTTTATTTTAATTAATTAATTATTTTTATTCATTTATTTATTTATTTATTTATTTATTTAGGTGATGGTGGTTAAATAAAAGTAGGAATTTTCCTTCGCTCAAGATTTACTCAAGAACCTTTATCTTCACTCATGATAATTATGGTAACCACCGAGATGTTCATAATCTAAGTCTTATCAGCAAGAGGAGATTCTCATCCAGTCATCTCAGATTGACTTGTTCAGGCTCTTGTTGGAATCCCTTACATAACCAGGATTACTTAATAGCTTTTCCTTCCTAAAATTAGGAATTATTTCTACATGGGTGGACATTTTAAACTTTCATAAAACTGTGTTTTTATAATTGTATATTGTTCCAAGATACATGAAATATGTATGCACTTACCATAAAAAACACATTTACTTTTACCAAATTAGCATATAACATGATTTGCCTTCACTTGATAAATACCCTTTTCCATTTGAATGCCTACTAAATAGTGGTATAATTGTACAAAGTGAAGACAATACGAAATTCAGCTGAGCTATATAATCACCTTTTAAGTCAAATTACATGGCTTTTTCATTGAGTCATGATTTTATGGCAGCAAAAGCAAATGGAGGTGGCTGAGGTTGAGCAGCTCGATTATATTTTTCAGCATAGAAAGGTAAAGTATTCATGTCTTCTGTGAAAAGGTATTTAAGTAATCAAATATTTTACAATACAAATTGGCTTATAAAGTGTGTGCAGTAATTCCCAGTTCCATTTGGGTTGGTAGTTGATTTAGAAGCTGCAAATCACATAGACAAACCCAGACTGCGAAGTCCACAGGCCTGGCAATGGCTTGAAATTTTACACAGTTTAGATTGGATAAAAATTCAGCCTAAAAAAAAAAGACCCACAATTCCCTTTCCCTTGTGTTTCCTGTATAATTAAGCAAAATAGCAACTTAGTTGTTTTCTGGATAATTACAGGCTTGTAGACCTCAGGCTGTCTAAATGCCAATAAAATCACCTGAAAGTAAAAATAAAAATAATAATGATCAGGAAATCATATGTTGGCTTTTTTTTTTTCAAAAAACTGACTGAAATAATTTTCTCTCCCATCTACTGCCCATTTTGAATTAGGGAGCAAATATAAATATACTGAACTTGTCTACTACATATACTCTCAAACTACAGAAGATGCTCACCAGGATGTTCTTGAATTTCTATTATTTTAAACAGTTCTTCTAAGCACTACTTAGTTTCCAGAGGCAAACTGAAGTTACAATAAATATTCTGTCCTGGGACCCTAATATACAAAAATCTGTGATCAATGCACATGCACACACACACAGGCACACATGAGGGGGGAGGGGAAGGGAGAGGGGGAAGAGGAGAGGGAGGAGGCAGGACTTCACATTATTTTCTATCCTCTTGCCACTCCACGTGCTAGTATGTCATCATGTCCCACTCTTCATTCTGACCATTCTGTCAATTTCCTCACCTGAAAATGAAGGCCAATTAGAAGGTTCCTGTAGGAAATGAACAAAGGTGGCAAGAGGATTGTGAGAAGTGATGACTCTACTTAGTTTCTGAAGGGAAGATGGAGGAGAAAGACAATATTGGGGAGATATTTGCCTTAGAAAATCTTGGCTTGACCCTTTTTCATCTTTCATCCCTTGGCAACTCAAGTAAGGGTTTAAAAAATGGGTTAAAGATGTGAAGAATCAATCACTCTGTAGCTCACACAGGTTGTGGTGAAAGGCCGCAGGCCTGAAAGGCCAGATGGTGGTGGTGGTATGCTTCCTTTCTTCCTGAGGAGAGAGTCTAGATGAACAAGTATATAGAACCAGAAACCGAATTTTCATTTCTATTGCCTAGCATGAAAAGAATGGCTTCTCTTTACCCTTTAACTCACAAAGGAGAAAAACAGACTATAGACTTAGAAAGATATAGTTGTAGTTCTTAGTTTCTTCTGTACATACTTCAACATTATTGAACTAATCATTTTAAATCTCCAAAACTTTGGTTTTCTTCTCTCATCTCAGCAATGTTCAAGTATGTGAAATAGATCTGCAACAGCTATATCTGTGGAGTGCTTTTTGAAATTTACATTTATTTTATGCAGAATTTATTAACATGTTTTTTGTTTGATTGGTTGTTTTGGATTTTGAGATCAGATCTTGCTATATAGACCATGATGACTTCAAACTTATAGAGGCCATGCTAGCCTAGATATTCACGTGGATGCCACATCTGTCTAAGTGTTTGCTTCTATATGTGTGAGCCACCAGGTCTATCTTCTTAAATTTTTATTTATTCATTTCTTCTCTCTCTCTCTCTCTCTCTCTCTCTCTCTCTCTCTCTCTCTCTCTCCTCTCTCTCCTCTTTCTGTACAAACTCTTTTCAGGATCTCTGTGCATGGAGTGTCATTTCTGAGGGTGTTTTAGCTGGATCTGTCCAATGATCACAGAATTCACTTCTAAAACATTCAGTTCAATGTTGCCCTTTGTGTATTTAAGCAAGTGCAGCAAAAATTCAAGCTGCATTTTACATTACTAACCTCATGTCCAATCCGTTGTTTCATCTACCAAGTCCATCAGTATATCCTCAGCATGTTTTACACTGCTTCTATTAGATAGCTGGTGGGTTTTCAGAGTAGTATAACCTTAATGGAGTAGACAGTTCCAGAGGTATTGCTATAAACATTAAGATCTGAACTTCTAAATTTACATGAGCTTGTGAGGTGTTCTGTATCACAAGAATAGTGACCATTTTACAGGTCACTCCAGGGCCATTTAGAGTGAGAATTATTTTTGTGTTTTACAGTTAAATTTTTATTTTAGAAGAGGTTTAGACTTTTAGAAAATTACATGGTAAAAATAATACTCATTCACTCCACAAAAATGTCCCCTATGGTTAATATGCTATATTAATGTGACACATTTGTCACAATGAATGAGTTAATATCAATACACTGTTATAACGTAAATGCAGACTTTTTCCATTTTCCTTAGTTTCCCTCTAATTAGCAGGACCTCATGCAGGATTACATTCAGTCCTCTTGTCTGCTTAGGTTCTTCTTGGTTTTGAGAGAACTAAGTCTCTTGTAACAATTTTGGCAGTTTTGAGAAGTAACTCAGAAAGTTTGCTAAATGAACCTGGACTGAATTTGTCTGATTTTTTTCTTATAATCTGATTGGACTTACAGTTTTCTTAAGGAAGAAGACCGTGGAGAGAAAGTTCCGTTTTCATTGTACCCTATCAATGGAACCTGCGATCAATGGAACCTGCGATCAATGGAACCTGCGATCAATGGAACCTGCGATCAGAATGACTTACACCTGTTGATGTTCACTTCAATCACCTGACTGAGGTAGTGTTTGTCAGGTTTCTCCACTATAAAAACACATTCTTCTACTATTCCCCTCTGCCTCCAGCACACATAATGATTGTAAGAAAGACACTTTTAAGAAGCCAGCATTAATGAGTAGGAAGTCAATGTTTTCCTTACTGGTGTAGATAATAATTGCATAAATTATTCTAATTACATATACAAGATTTATCTGTTTGCATTTACTTACTCTTCCAACTGTTTATTTTTATCATCATGGATTTTAGGCTATTTTTATATTTTTGCTTTGAGTTCAAGCCTAATATTATTTTACACATTTTGTTAGTCATCTTGTTTCATTCTTGCCACTGTTCAGGTTACATTGATGGTTTCTTCCTATTGTTTCCTAATCACTTTCTTCTTTTCTGTCCTTAGAAGATGTTCTATGCTCATTTTCTATATTTCCTTCTCCAGCATTATAATCCACTATTTTGCTAAGGATCTCAAATTTCTTTCATTGCAAAACCAAATCCTGAGTGCCCTATTGTTATGGGACTGTAACTGTTTTTAGTCCTTCTCAGTTAAAAGAAAGAGGTAACATACCTCCATCTTAAAAAAAAATGGTACTATACCTCTGTCCTAAAACTGATGTATATATTTAGCTCAGTAACAGTTTCTATATCTATCCAGACATAGGTGTAACATATGTGTGTGCAAATAAAACTGTTGTCTATATTCAAATATAGACCTTTTGGGGGTCATTCTAGCTTGCTTTCAACGTTCTTCCCACATGAACAGTGAGAAATGTATCTCATTCTATCTTCATCTATTAATTTATTTTTAAAATGTCTTTTTTCCATGTCTGGATTCTGACCCGCATATAGTGAGTAACAACCAAGTAATATGCAGTGCTTATGCACAGTGCATTTTGTTATAGTTAAGATTCTACTCATTTCCAAGGTCACTGAAGTCAACACCCCCCCCAACAACTAATCAATGAAAAGGGATAAACACAATAAGCATTTGTGTTATATTCTTCTAATCAGAATGCAGAATTCCATAAGTGGTTGTTTCAGATTCATACTGTCATTTTTTGTGAATTTTGACAGGTACATAATATTATTAATCTACTGCTGGAGTATCAAACACAAAAATTGTAGTACTCTTAGGTATTCCTTGTTCCTCCCTCACTCAATGTTTTTATTAGTTCTTTTATTTATTTATTTATATTTCAAATGCTGTTCCTCTTCTCAGTTTCCCCTCTACAACCCCCCTCTTCCCTCCTCCTACCCCTGCTTCTATGAGGGTGTTCCCCCGTGCACCCACCCACTCCTACCTTAGTGCCCTACCATCCCCCTACACTGGGGCATAATCTTCACAGACCAAGGTCCTTCCCTCCCACTGATGCCAGATAAGGCCATCCTCTCCTACCTATGTATCTGGAGGCATGGATTCGTCCATGTATACTCTTTGCTTGGTGTTGTAGCCCCTGGGAGCTCAGGGTTGTTGAGTTGGTTGATATTGTTCTTCCTATGGGGTTGCTCCTTCAGTCCTTCCCCTAAGGCCTCCATTGGGGTCGCTGTGCTCAGTCCGATGGTTGGCTGCTAGCTTTCACATTTGTATGGTCAGGTGCTTGAAAAGACTCTCAGGGGCCAGTTTTTTACTCCATTCTATACATGTGGCAACTACTAGTATGGTTTCTGGATGTTTCATGTGATGTTATCTTGACATTTAGTCCTGACAAAATGACTAAGCCAGAGTCATTTTGGAAGATAAGACTTCACTTGAGAAAGTATTCTCACCAAAATGGTCTGTGAGTAAGCTTTATGGTATATTTTCTTGATTGCTGAATGATGTGGGAGGGCTCAGCTCACTGTGGGCAGTGCTACCCCCCTCCTAAAGCTCTCTCAGGGGCTGTAAGAGAGCTGGCTGAGGATGCCAGGAGGACAAGCCAAAAGTGGGTGGACACGGAAAACTCATAGAGTTGAAGCCCTCAGGCGGGCTAAACTTGCTACTTATTCAGTAATATAGTGCCTATAGCTAACCCATTTTCTCTTGGGACAAAAAGGTGAATGGGAGACTCTACATAATGTGTGGTACTGTGGAAACAAAGTTTTTGGGAATGTAGAAACAATGTTCTGAAAATGTAAAAACAAAGTTGTAGCAGTCAGAATAACCAGGCTATTCTGACCAAGCTAGGTTAAGACAAAACAAAAAGAAATGTTCTCGATATAACTCCCCTACCCCTCCCTGTGCTGAATTTCAAGAAGAACCGCAAATTGTCAACAACCTTACTGCCAAAATCCCCTCCCCTTTTGACCAAAGAGTTTAAAATCTAATGCTGCTAATCTACTGCTTTGCTGGCCAATCATAATATAGTAGTTCACCCCCTTACAAGGAGGGTATAAAGGATGTGTGTTTTTTGAGTTTAGGGTTGACTCTCCCTGTGAGGCTGAGCAACCCCACGCGCATCGATCAATAAACCTCTTGCCATTGCATTGATCTGTCATCGAGTTGTGTGTTCTGTGGGGTTGCACACCTAGGCTATGACCTTGGAGGTCTAACATTTGGTGCATTGGCCAGGAACGTGCTCCCTCCAGACCCACATTTGGTGAAGAGATCAGAGGTTCGCTTGAGCAGGTCTGTGTTAACTTTCTGTTTTATGTTGTCTACATCCACTGTCTGTGTATGCTATCTACAAGACCAAGTTGGTCCCAAGTGGTTCGAGTCCCTTCGTGGATGGTCTCAGGTTTTGGGGCTCTCAGAGAGACCTGTCTGGGTGGTCGTTGTGATAGGTAGATGTGCCGGGATGTCACAGCCCACAGGAAGCTGGAGGACACTCCAGAATCCCGTTGGGAAGTAGGATCAGATATGGTCCTTCTTAACCCAGTGGCAGCTAGAATTGAACTGCTGCCTCGTACGGAAAGTATCAGGCTTCTGTGGAAATTGTGTGTAGGACGCCCTGTTTTAGTCTTGTTTGTCCTGTTTGTTTTCTGTGGTATTGTTGTGATGCTTAATTTGGATGAGACGATGGGACAGACGACTTCTACTCCCTTGACTATTACCCTTGACCACTGGACGGATGTCAAAGCTAGGGCACACAATTTGTCTGTTGAAGTTAAAAAGGGAAAGGGCAGACTTTGTGCACCTGGAGTGGCCATCCTTTCAAATTGGATGGCCACCGAAGGGCCTCTTCTGTTTAAACAAGTTAGAGGAGTTTAAAGACAAGATTTTCCTGGGATCAGGGCAGCACCCTGACCAGGTCCCCTATATTGTTGTCTGGGAGGACTTGGTCTATTCATCCCCTTTGCGGGTTTGTCCTTTCGTTTTACTTTCAGATTCAAGTCTGTTGAGAGTGTGTGCTGTGAAAACAGACACGGAGAAGAAGACTAAGACTATCCTAACCTCTGGAGATGCAGACCCACTTCTTTTAGCCCTCCTCCCTACCCCCCCGCACTCTGCCCCCAGTAGCAGGAGAGGCAGCTGCTCCAGAGCCCACGGCTCCCCTGGCTCAACTGGCACTGGCTCCCCAGGGGCCAGAGTCAGGCACGACCAGAGAGCAGGGCCTGGCAGCTGGAACATTGAGTAGGCAGGTAGGGACACCTGATTCCACCCCTGATCCCACCATTTTACCCCTCCAGGCCTATGGCCTCCCAGATGTTTGAGGCAACCAATCTCTCCAATATTGGCCATTTTCCTCAGCTGATCTCTAAAACTGGAAAACCCATAACCACTCCTTCTCTGAGAACCCTCAGGCTTTGACTGATCTTTTGGATTCTATTCTCTTCTCTTACCAACTGACCTGGGATGACTGCCAAAAGTTGCTGCAAACTCTCTTCACGCCAGAAGAGAGGCAGCAGATCCTCCTTGAGGCTAGGAAGAACGCACACAGACCAGATGGGAGGCCCTCCTTTCTACCCAGTGAGATAGATGCCGGGTTTCCCATTACTAGGCCATCATGGGATTACAACTGTCCTGAAGGTAGGGAGCGCCTGAGGGTCTACCATCAGACTCTGATGGCAGGTCTCTGTGGGGCAGCATAACGCTCCACAAATTTGGCTAAGGTAACAGAAACGGTCCAAGGGCAGACGGAATCCCACTCAGCGTTCTTGGAAAGTTTGATGGAGGATTTCTGTCAGTTCATGCCCCATGACCCTACAGCAGAAGAACATAAGGCTACTGTTACTGTGACCTTCATAGACCAGTCAGCCAAAGATATAAAGAGAAAGTTACAGTTAGAAGGGTTGCAAGATAAGACATTGAGGGAACTTGTGCAGTTAGCCAAGAAAGTGTTTTATAACAGAGAAATGAAGGAAGAAAAGGAAAAAAGGAGAGAAAAAGAACAAGAGTCTAGAGAGCTAAAGAGGGACAAGAGACAGGAAAGAAATCTCCATAAAATCCTGGCTACTGTAATGAAAGAAGCCAGGGAGCCTCGAGAGTCTCGTAAGATAGTACCTGGCAACAAAAGCAAACTCCTGGCTAAAGATCAGTGCGCATACTGGAAAGAGAAAGGGCATTGGGCAACAGAATGCCCAAAGAACCAAAAAAAAAAAAAAAAAGCAAAAAAAAGAAAGGAACCCCATACCCCAGAGTGTTGGCGGTGCAAGAAGATAGTGATTAGTGGGGATGGGGTTCGGACCCCCTCCCCAAACCCAGGGTAACTGTCAGAGTGGAGGGGAATCCCACCTGTCTCTTGGTGGACTCAGGAGCACAACACTCAGTCTTATTGCAAACTGATGGACCCCTGTTCCACCAAAAATCATGGGTCCAAGGAGCTACTGAGAGCAAACAATATTCATGGACTACCCGAAGAATGGTGGACCTAGGCATAGGCCGCATTCCTTGTTATACCAGAATGCCCCTACCCACTGTTGGGACGAGATCTTCTCACCAAGTTGGAGGTCCAAATCCACTTCCTCCACAAAGGGCCTGTGGTTAAAGGACGGAAAGGAGAGCCTATACAAGTCCTGACTGTTAAACTAGAAGATGAATATAGACTCTTTGAACATATACAACCCAAAGATAAAGAAATGAACAGGTGGCTCTGCAAGTTCCCTGAGGCCTGGGCAGAGACAGCAGGTGTGGACAGGGCTGAGTATCAGCCCGCAGTCCATGTAGAACTTAAAGTACAGGACTCCCCAATAGCGGTCCGGAAGTACCCTATGCCTAAGGAGGCTCAAGATAGGATAAGACCTTGGAGGACTAACAGTACCCCAGTAAGATATAATTACACTGTTCCCCATGTAGGAAAAAAGAATCTTGTTAGAGCTATTCACAAAAATAAATCCACTAGAGTCTGAATTGTGAGACGGGCTCAAAGGAAGGTATGATGTCAAGAGAGAGAGCAAAAAAATGTAGCAAGAAAAGTCCCTGGTTCCTCCTGGCACTGGTGGAGAACACTGTTACCCCTGTGACTCACATACCTCTGGTTGTGGAAACTTCTTCCCCATGAATGTTCATTAGTCTTCCATCATAATTTCCAGCATGGCCAACTTCTGGCTTATGAATATTTGCCTCAGCTCACTACCATCACCTTCCCCAAACACACTATAAATCCCAAATCTAGTAGAGCACTAGGATGACCCTCAAACTTGAAAGAAGAGTAGGATTCCCAGGGCAGAAAGTCTACCCATGGTGACTAAAGGCAACGATTTCTCACTGGAAAACAAAAACCAAGGCAATATGAGCAGACTCTAGGGAAAAAAAAAGCAAAGGGATTGAGTGGCTGAGCAAAAAATGAGGCAATGGAGATGCACTAGAATGTCAAGGGAGACACAGAAGCCCATCTCCACAGATAGTTAAGTACAGTCACTTTAACACACACACACAACACCACAGCAGAGGGACAGAATAAGTAAGAGCTAAAGAACACAGAACACACAACTGAATCTCATATATATGGGAAAGATAGAGAGGAACACCCTCCCTTTGCCCTGTCACCCTCATAAAATCATGTGAGGAAGTGAGAATGGGTGGGCATGCCAGTATGGAATACCCTAGAAAGCTAAGGAAATTCTTCTCTTCTTCAAGCAGCACTTAGCCAGCACTCCCCCTACAGGGGCAACAAACTGGTGCTCTGTGTCTTTTAGACCCTTCCCCCACCCACCAGGGCAGGACTAGGTAGGGGAGTGGCTGACCAAACAATGCAAGGGTGTGGCTGCTCCTTGTCCATCAAAAGGGGTTTCAGTAGAAGGGTCTGCAGTCCTGGCTGAATTCCTGAGAAACACCGAAATGGGGGTGATAAATTCGAAGTTACAGGAATTTCACACGGCTGATTCAAAAAGTGCCACCACCCAAGTTGGGAAGAAGGAGGAGAAATCGAAATTTAAGGTCAAGGTGAGCTGCTCTACCTCAGGTTCTTGTCTAGTTTCTCTACCCTGTCCTCACAGGCACAAACACCCCGGAGACCTCAACCTGTCCCATGAGCTCCTGTTTGCATCTCCCACTTCTTTCTCCAAACCAATCCCTTCCTGTGATCTCCTTCTAGGGAGCTAAGAAACATGTGGCTCTGAAGAGATTCGATCAAGCCTTTGTGAAAAAGCCACTCCCCACAAGAGCTCAGACACCCTTGGTTAAGGTGAAGAAATTAAAAAAGCCACAAAGATTAGGTCTTTACCATCGGCTCAACCAGAAGCTTAACCAGAATGTACAGGATGAACCTGACCAAAGCGAGGACAGCAGTACCAGCAGCACCACCAGTGACGACCTGGATAGTCAGTGAAGCAGGCCAGAAACCTCAGAACCACCTGTCACATGTCCAGAGGTCTTCTCCCCGACCAATGGGCAACTGTAAAGACAGCAACTTTGGTGGTCAGATGATGATGAATAAAATCAAACTCTTAGGAGTGAATGCTTAAGTATCTGTGTTCTCTGATGTGAGTCTGGGGAGGAGAATATGGGGAGGGGTGAAGCTAGGAAGGGTGAGAGAATAGGGAGGAGAGAGAAAGAAAGGAGGGAGGGAGGAGGGGGGATGGGAGGAGGATTTGGAAGGTGGATGGTTGGGAAGGTAGGACATTTGCAGTGTGGAGCAGGATGCAAACAAATGGGGAAGAGGAGGAGGTGGGTCCTCTGAGATTGAGAGTCTTAGGTGAACCAGATGTAGGAGATAAGTGTTGGCTATTCAGGCCACCTAAGAGGCAGGAGAGACTTTCTCTGTAGTGGATTCCTTTGTAAACTTTGTAAACCCTCAAGGCAGGAAGAGGCCAGACCCCTACCTGAGGAGCTCTAGCAGCCAGGACCTGCACCCCAGACCTCCTAACTGTCATCATTTTTACTTCCAGCCTCTGTAACTGCCACAAAGGTCACCTCAGCCCTTCAAGAGACCCTCCCAGATTATGCTAATTTTAGGTGAAAGGTCTGAACAAACCCCACCTGAACAGTAAAACCCACCAATCCCTGAACAGGAAAGCCACCAATCCCTGACCCCACCCCCAAGCTCAGGACTTGAAATCCCACCCAAGAATGTGCTGTACAGCTAGAACCCCCATGTAATAAGCAATGTCCTTTGTTGCATTCCCTGTTGTCTGCTCCTCAAGCACAGGCAGCCACTTCTGGACTCATTTCCACACCCTGGATCTCCCAATAAATTTTCCCTTCTCTCACTGGAAGAAGAGGAGAAGGGAAGGAGCACAGAGAAGGATCAGGAGCTGAAGCCCTGGAGCTGCTCAGCTCATGCAGACACTTCCTGGGAGCTGCACTGCCTCTGCTTTCCTCTCAGAGCTGCAAGGTCCTGGGCTCCTTGTCTCAGTTCCCTTCCACTGGGACACTGTCCCACCTCAGAGGTGTGTGGTTCTGGGTTTCTGTGTTCCAGGATGCCCTTATATTGGGGTGTGTTGAGGTTTAGTATTGCTATCTATTAAATGCTAATTGGCCCCCAAGACCTGGAGTCTGCACACAGGCTCAAGTGACTCTGCCCCACATTATTTCTGATTGGTAAAATAAAAGATGCCAACAGCCAATAGCTGGGCAAAAGAGACATAGGTAGGGTTTAGGTTTTTTTTCTTGGGCTTGGGATCGAAGGAGAACCATGAAAGAAATGAATGTGGAGGAGGAGGCAGAAAAGCTGCCAAGGGTAAGAATCAAAATATTGTGGCCCTAAGGGCTGCCAACTGGAGTTAAGAGCAGCCTGGATGAAACACATAAGCAATAACTCAAGGTTATCATAGGCAATGCAAGTTAATAGTCAGATAACACACTCACTGTCATATTAGGTTCTAATTTACTTAATACAATAAAAATGTTTTCAAGTTACATAGTAAAGCATTACAAATAATCAATTTAAAAATTCAGGTTATGCTATATGTTGATAGATGGTCTTCAAAAGCCTCAGAGATCCAATAGAGTATGATATTTAAGGTTATTTCATTATTAAAATATATTTGACTATGAGACATATCTGCTTCCAACAGTGCCCTCCTTCCACTTTGATGAAGGTGATGAGCTTAAATATCTACCTCATGTGGAGTTGTTTCCATTGTGGCAGCTAGCCACTAGGCAAGAAATGCCCATTTTTATTTACAGAGAATATTGTCCCCAAAGACAAGGGATGCAGGATAGTAAATTACTAAGCTCTCATGCCAAGACTGGGTGCTATACTAACAATTCCTGCTTCACTTAAGGTCTGTCAGATGTTCTGGGCCAGAAAAAGCTGAAGATAGATGCTTCAACGTTGTGGGAATGTTGGGGATTGTCCAGACAGACAGCTGGCTCTGTTAACTGTTTAAATTTTGAAAACTGTGTTCTTGCATTCCTGTATACTCAAATATTTATTCCTTCTCAAATCTCTGATAGGATTGAAGACTAGATAATTATAGTCTCACAATTAAAACTTGCTGATTAGCATTAAACAAGGTATTCTAGATGTAAAAGGATGTTTTTTCGTGGTAATATGTTAAAATCAAAGATGATTGATATGAATTGTAAACCTTTTTCATTCAGTTAGGATAGGTGATAAAAATACTTTATCTAAATTGCCAAATATAATGGACTGGATGTGATAAATGTATATATACCTTGCATAATTTTCTACAAATTTCATAACCATATTAAATTTATTTCCCAGAGAAATGAGCACTTTTTATTGGACTCAAAAGGAAATTATCAGGTATGATCTTGCTGTCTATCATAATGCTAAGTGCTGGCTTCCAAGACCTGAGTCTGCGTGTCGACTTGTGACCCTGCCCCTAGTTATTTCTGATTGGCAAATAGCAATAACAACAAGCCAATAACTGGGAAGAAAGATATAGTTGGGTTTAGGTTTCCTGAAGCCTGAGGTTTGAGAACCAAGAAAAAAAGGGAAGAAGGTAGAGGAGTAGGAGAAAGAAAAACCTCCATGAGTTAGAGTCATAAAAATATGGCCCTAAGGGCTGGGCGCCCAGAGTTAAAAGCGTCCAGATGAAATATAGTAATAACTTGGTGTTATTGATAGGAAAATCCAGATTCTAACAGCATAGAGGGTAGTCACATCCTGCCCAGCTCTTGTGCTGTTTAAGGCTTATAAAATGTAAAGGTTGTGTGTATCTTTTATCTGAGAACTAATTGGTCAAAGGTGGAGTACAAACCCCGAGGTAAGGATTAAATAATTTCTACAACAGGAATGCCTTCTCTCCCTAAGAGCTGCTGAACTTTCTAGGTTCCAAGTTCCTAAGACACCTTCCCAACAATAAGGATTTAGTTAACATGTCAGTGCACACACATTTCCCCTGAGGTTTGACCAATGGGAGGTTGAGAAACCCAAGATGGTGATTGGTATATATGTATAATGACAATGACAATTTCATGCACAAAAGGTAGAGAGTGACCTCAGCTGACAGTGACCTCAGCTGACAGTGACCTCGAGACAGTGATCTCAGCTGACAGCCAGCTGATCCTGAGCTGGAAAGAAAGAACTGCCCCAAATCAGCAACCCCTGATCCTATTGAGATTATCAAAGACAAAATGGTGGTGTTTGGAGGTTCTTGACTTGGTCATTATGGAGCTCTGGGGTACAGCATGGCTTACTGAGGGTGGGAACAGTGAACGTGGACTGCACTTGGCAGATGCTATCTGTAGAATTTCATGATGAACAGAGCAGTAGAAAGTGACCCTGTTTTTATTATGCCCATCTTCCTCTACATTGTTTAATACCAAATAATGCTGGTGATTGAATAACCTTTGTCTTTCTTGGTCTTAATTCTGAATTTTACAGATTTGTGTTATTTCATATGTGAATAATTACATTTCAGTGATTTTCCTTTTAAAACTGGTCTTATTATGAAGGGAGATCATGCGAGAGTGCCCTGCTGTGCAGTGGCTCATCTTCTTCTGGCTGATAGGCCCTCACTACCTCCTTCCTCATTGTTCCCTGCTGAATCACCAGGGGCTACCACCACACTTGTTTGTAGTGGCCCATGCTGAGGTAGGCCACCGAGGCATCCCACATAGAAACCACATTCTGAAAAATGGCAGGATTAAGACAGTCCAGAGAAAGACAGCCCTGACTGGATTCTTTTTGTCTGATTGATGTCTCAATCTGAGCTGCTAAGACCCCTGACATGCAAAGTAGAAGGCCAATGATACTGAATTTGAAAATATTTTACACAACTCCAACATAATCTTTAAAGGTTAAGTTTATATCTTTCTCAATTAAGACTATAGGAACAAGAAAAATCCTTTCTTGTGTGTGTGTGTGTGTGTGTGTGTGTGTGTGTGTGTGTGTATGTGGTGTGTGTGTGTGTGTGTGTGTGTGTGTGTGAGAGAGAAAGAGAGACGATCTGACCTTGATAAATGTGCTAATTGCATATAGTTTCTGTTGAAAATAACCTCCCCCATCTCTCTCAAATTGTTTTGAATTGCAAGTTCAGTAGTGTCAGCAGTTTTGCATATATGTACTAAGTTTTGTCTTACCAAATATAGTGTTTTAGTATCATTCAATGTGTCTAGGCCTTCTTAAATTTTTTTCATTTCTTCAGTGTAGATCTCTTGAACTTAAGGAAGAGGTACATAAAGACACTTACGAGATTAGGATAACCAGAGCATCTTAATTTCACATTGTTATTAAATCTCAATGACTCTATACCAATATAGTTCCTCTGATGAAGGCTGAGAGGATACTGATGAATCTAGCAATGCTGCCACAGAGTTATCTTTATTGCTTGTATTCCCTTTTTTAGCAGAACAATATTTTATGTTTTTCCCTTATGTGTCTGTAATCTATCTAGTCTCACATTCTGGTCACGTTATCCCAATTACATGGGTTCCACTTCATGGAGTTTGCCTCTAACTAATTAAAAGTACTCATATCTTAAATATTTGCAAGTTTAATTTTGGCTTGGTACCTTCAGTGAATCATAGGTCACCGTTGAGATCACAGGATTTATATTCAGGATACATGATTACCATCACCTGTAGTATGTAGGAGTAACCACAGTCTTTGTATGGCAATTACAACTGTGTACAGTTCTGTTGAGCACCAGTTCAATGTCTCGCTGTTGTCCAGTGGAGCACACATACATATATCGTAACTTATAGATGATCATCAATAGTAAATTTTGTATTTTTATAGACTTTTTTCTTGTTTTATTTTTGGTATTTTTGTCTTATTGTCATTTGGTTTAACTTTTACCATTTATTTTTTTTGTTTGAACTTTGTTCCATTTTTGCTTTTATTGAATTTTTTATTTTACATTTCAAATGTTATTCTTCCCGATTTCCCAGAGATAAGTCCTCATCTCATCCTCCTAATCCTCTTTACTTTTATATTTTTCTTTTTCTTTCTTTTTTCAGAGAGAGAGAGAGAGAGAGAGAGAGAGAGAGAGAGATTGAACATGTATGTACAGAGGTGGGAGAAAGATATAGAGAAAAAAAACATGATCAAAATATAATGTATGAAAAGATTTAAATAACAGAAAATTAACAATAGTAAGGCAAGAATATCTTTGTATTCTAGATTGTGAAGAATCTCTATTAGAAATGCCTCAAAAATTTACTTCATTCTGCATCTATTGTTTTGTTTTATAATTGTTGTCATTGTTTGTAGTTGATAATAAGAACTGCAGTGATTGATTTGAAAAACATTAAACCAATCTTCAGCATTCCTGGTGAGGCAACCCTACCTCATTACAGAGCAACTGCCATACCTATTGACAGCCATTTTATGGAACACCTTCTTCTACCATGACTTTAAGTACAAACCCCTGTTAGTTGACTTTTGTAAGGTTTCATGCTTCATTTTTAATTATATGTAAACACATGTCTGTGGGGAGGCATATACATGTGAATAAAAGTGTTCGTTGAAACAAGAAGTAGGTTCTAGATTCATTGAGCTTGAATAAATTGGTTTAAGTGATTAACATGAGGCTGGAATTGAAACTCTAATCCTCCTTCTGCAAGGAAATTATGAACTGTTAGTTAGTTGTCATTGTCCAATTCTTCAGTCTTTTTACATTTTTTATTCATGTCAATAAATTCCATCATAGATACTATGCTTATCACCTTGTGGGGTTGGTAATGTTGGGTATTTGTTCACAATTATTTAACTGTTTGATACATAGAATGTAAGTGCCTTTCAATTTGAGGTCATTTTTAAACAATTATAAGTCAAATTTGTTTTCTTCAACCTTGGGCCTTTACAGAATATCTCAAACTGAAATACAACAGAAATTTGTTTCGCAAAGTTCTAGTGACTTCTAGTCTTTGGGCATGGTATCTTCACCTGTGTCCTCACTTGTCAGAGGAGTTAAGAAGTCTGTGTACTCATCACACGGCTTTTACTCCCACTCAAGAGTGCCCCCCATACCTAATCTTAATCACAGCAATTATCTTCTTAGGGTATTCAAGTTTCAAAGTATAAGTCTTTGAAAGACGGCACATGGTTCAGTCAATGGCATACTTTTATTAAATTCTGTTCTGTGCCTTGGCTATATCTGCCTGTGAAGCATGCTCTCACACTTATTCATTTAGAGTTCTAGCACCCCTTTTCCTCCCAGAGACTAGAAGATGCCACTTCTTCCTACACCGTTTTCTCCTCCCTCAGACGAACAGCAGATGCAGTCTCCATGATTTCAAAAAGTGTGCTACATAGTGAGATGAAATGAGAAGCCAAATGAATGTAAAGTTATATTGAGGGTCTGGGAAATGCTACAGTCTATAACTGAACCATAAAGAAACTCCATCTTTTTTAATTTTGTGTCAATGCATTCACTTTTAGGTGTCCAGAGGATTCCTTGAGAGCATGATCTTTTCAAAAGTAATTGACATTACAATCTGAAGGTATAAATATTTGTTTCAGTGCTACCTGAATATTTTTGTTTTTGAGAAAGTTTTGATTTTACAACAATATCAACATCTGTTTCCAAGGATCTCTCGCTGCCAGAATTGCAGCTCTCACGTGCGCCAAATTTCGGTTTTCATAAGTGCTTCCCATCAAGGAAAAATGGCTATTTATTTTATGCAGCCATCTGGGTTCTTAATCTAGGATGTTTTGGTCATTTGTGGTCTTGTAAGTTTCTGGCTTTTCTTTTTATGAGTAATTTGATGACTTCGCAAGCAATTTTGATCTTGTCTATATCATATATCATACACACACACACACACACACACACATACACACACACACACAAATCTAGTAAGTCAATGTACTCTGAGTGGTTCACAAATGTACACCGTGGTGATAAATATTTTGTCTTTGTGCCCTCTCTTCTCCCATTCCCCAATTCTGCTTTGATCTCGCAAGACATACACTTTGCTGACATGTCATAAACTCCACAGGGCCCACATATGCAGTGCCTGAAGACTTTAAAGTCTCTGTCTCCTTTCTGGCAAGAAACAGGCTGTTTAGAAAATCTAAATCTACTCAAAGTGTGATTCCTCCTTACCCTTCCTTGCAGCACCTCTCAAATCTATCTTTAGCACTTTCAAAAACATTATCATGTAAACCATTAGAAACTTTTTGCATTTTAAAACTGAGTAGTTTCAGGAGGGACAGTATAAATGATCAGTGGTCCAGAGTACAATTTCAGAGACTATCAGGTAGGGGAAAGAATGTGATTTGAAAACAATCGATTTATCTTTGAAAATGCAATCCACTTTGTTGAAGCAAATTTTACTTTGGGATTGCTATAGGGTTTATAAAATCTTCAGGTGTTGTAAATTAGAAAGAAAGACAAAAACCTACTGACAACACATGTTTTTCTCATCTACTTAGAAATTTATTTACCTGAAATGAAGCTATAAAATACAGGGTCCATTGAAAGACCTGCAAGCAGCCTAAATAATTGGGGAAGAGTCCATGTCCCTCAAAGCTTATAGATTTTGTCATAGAAGTGTTTGCCCATATTCCATTT
Source organism: Rattus rattus (assembly GCF_011064425.1). NCBI lineage: Eukaryota > Metazoa > Chordata > Mammalia > Rodentia > Muridae > Rattus > Rattus rattus. The sequence goes on along the minus strand of NC_046172.1, from coordinate 122,995,782 downwards.
TACCTCACATTACAACAATTATATCTAGTTTTTCAGCTCATTGCAGTAGATTAGAATCAGCCAATTAGAATGAAAAAGAGGAACTGTTAAGGGAGAGTCAGAAAATGTTATCAATTGAGACACAAAAACTTAAAATTCACAGGAGTTCTGGGTGCACTTTAGGGATTGGGCAAAAGCTTTTTACACTTCCATACCCATGAGAGTTAATTGTGTTACAACTTGAGTGTTCACTGATGTTCAGATGATAAGCTGGAGTCGTCAAGAGGATGCATTATATGGTAATCTTTCTGTAGAAGCAGAGACTGTGTAATATGTTTTTAAAGATTTCATTCAAAATGATTTACATTTTAAAAGGCAGTTTCACCAGTATTGAAGCAGTACTGAAAGCTATAATTGAGTTAGCATTTCCAACTGGTCACCTTTCTGCTGTCCACCCTACCCCCAGGGCCTCACTATCAAGCTCATCTTTTATTTTTTACTGAGAGTAATTTTTCTAAAGAAGAATTGTTCTGATCTAATTACTTGTGTTCATAAATCAACAGATTGGCTTATCCACCCTAAAACAAAAAACATTGAACTTATTCAAAAAGACCTTCTCTACAAAACAGCCTCTACTAGTATTTTCAACCTTATTCATATGCAATTCAAATATAATTATCTTTTGTTTTTAAAAAAATTCAGAAAAAACACTGCCTGCAAAAGTTTTTAGTAGTCATATGCCCTATCCAAAATTTGGCATTAAAGCAGAAACTCTGTTTTAAGCTATGGTCACTACTTGCTTTTAAAATTCTAGGGTTAATCCTTGATGTATGCAAGTTTCAAGGATAGGCCACTGAGTTAACAATTATGAAATTATAGTTAATCCCTCTGTTTCTGTGACGTCTTTGATATTTTCTCATCATCTCCCTTCCATTGCTTTTGTCTCTCATCACAAAAATTCTAAATGCATTTCAAATTGTAATGACATACATCTTAGGAGCCAGTCTTATATGTCAATCAGATGTATTTTTATCTAGAAACCCTTTGAAAAATATTTTACTGCAATCTATTCTACCAATCAGTTAATGATCATTAAAGTTGGTTATTTGCTGGACACGGGGCCCTGAGGATAAAGGTAAACAAGTAAACAGGAAATTATATCACAGAATTTATGCAAGTAATGGTGCTGACACACAAAAGTCACATTCCCTATAAGCATGTAATTTGACAAAGATTTCTGTAAAGCACACATCACCAAACTTGAGCATAAAATATATGATAAAACCATCAGACAACAAGTTTTAATACACTAAATAACATCTTTCTAATTCTTTTCCACTACTGGATATTACATCCAGAGTTTTGTGGTATTGCACCTGTGAGCATGCCTGCCCTGTCTAGTGGAGATGTATGAGATTATAAGACTCTGAAGGTCTTCAGGGATATGTTTCTTTCCTTCCAACCAGCTACCGTCAAATACAAAAATGCTAGCCAAGTTTTTACTGCAAAAGGTATAAGACATATTTCAGTAACTTAAAGAACTTCTTTCCCTGAAATCACTAAAATAAATACACATGTGGTCTGTTTTATCAAAACAGCAGCTGTCCTGCCTCAAACTAGAGTTAATTCACACAAGAATGACTGTGTTTCATTATTATTGTGACTGCTCTAAGATATCATTTTGTTTTTTATAATGTTTTGTTACATTTTCTTCTTCTTTTTTTTCTTTATTAAATTGAGTATTTTATTTATATTTCTCGATTGTTATCCCTTTACTGGTTTCGGTCACATCCCCTAAACCCCTTCCTCTCTCTTCTACATGGTGTTCTTCCACATCTCCCCATTACTTCCCGCTTTCTTAACAATCACGTTCACTGGGGATTAAGTCCTGCAGAACTAAGGGCTTCCCTTCCACTGGTAGCTCTGTGTATGTGTGTGTGTGTGTGTGTGTGTGTGTGTGGTATATTAACTTGAATATTTCTTATATACATTTCGAGTGTTATTCCTTTCCGG
>NC_046172.1:122902758-122993690 GCF_011064425.1 Rattus rattus | reverse complement strand
TTCTTCTTCTTCTTCTTCTTCTTCCTCTGTCTCTCTCTGTCTCTCTCTGTCTCTTTCTGTCTCTGTCTCTGTCTCTCTCTCTCTCTCTCTCTCTCTCTCTCTCTCTCCTTTTTGAAAAAACAAGAAATCAGTGGGTAAGGAAAGGGAAAGGCTATGAGGAAATTTGGGGGAGGGGAAGGGTTATGATAAAAATTTGTTATACAATTTAAAAAGGACAAAGAGAAAAACATACCCTCCAAACCAAAATTCCAAACAATAAACTACATGTAAAGAAAGCCTCGACTTATCTAGAAAAGCTTCCAGTTTTACATAATAGGTAATGGACCATTAAATAGCCTTTCATTGACAAAGAAATTACAGACAAATTAGAAGAAAGAGAACCAAAGAATAGCTTCTCTACAACTCAACAATTCCTGCTTAATCCTTGTAACTAAAGTGCTTTGTTTACATCCAGTACTCTTCCAATTACATTTATTAATTTGCATGTTCATTCAGAAGGTAAAGCTTTAAAAAGAGCTTATCCTCTGTGCCAAGTGCGTTCATTCTCACAAGTGACAGAACGGGTTTCTTCACTTATTTAAATACACTTGAGAAGCAGTTATTTTCAGAATTCTAGGGAAAAAATTATCAGTTTTTTTTTACTATAATTACGATAAGTGACATCAACTTCAAAGCTTCTAGTAAGACTTAGTTTATAAGGACCTCTCTTTTTTTTTTTTTTAAAGATTTATTTACTTATTTCATGTATGTGAGTACACCGTCCCTGACTTCAGACATGCCTTTTTACAGATGGTTGTGAGCCACCATGTGGTTGCTGGGAATTGAACTCAGTACCTTTGGAAGAGCAGTCACTGCTCTTAACCGCTGAGCCATCTCTCCAGCCCCTCTTTTTTCTCTCCAAAGGCTTCCAACCATGTCTGTTCAATATCATTTCTGCTATTCGCCTCCACCCCCTTTTTCTATAATAGTAGCAAAATAATGCAAACAAGACCAATGTATTATGTCCAACTCCTTGCTTTGATTGGTTTCCATGGGGAAGTTTGTCATTGTATAAATAGTGCATATTCCCAATTGAACTCATGTATTTTGTTCAGATTCCAGGTGATGATGTACAAATCTTTTATTTATCTTTTAACATATATTTGAGGGCATTTTACTGATTTTTTCTATTGTAAAATGTGTCTTGCTTGTATTTCTAATAATGCATTAAGATTGCATCTTGGTCTAATTTATATCACCTGCAAAGGAACTCTAATTTCTAAAGCTTGTCTCAGTACCAACACTTTGTGGAAGTAATCTAGGTTGGTGGTATTAATTTTATTTTGCAGTTTATGCAATTACAATTCAATATTTACATACTTCTCATAAATCCTCTCAGAAAACTTGTCACTGAGCTATTGTTATACCTTTCTCCTCATAGTTTAGCAAACAGTGCCCATGGAATGCTAAATTACTTCCCCCAGTATTGTTGGTAGCAACTGCTAGATCCTGGTCCTAAGCCAAAGTCAGCTGAGATCATTTGCTGCTCTTTCCTTCTGGATTCTGCATGGTTTATTTCCTGTCTCTCTGAAAGCACGACACTCATTTCTATTTTGAGATGCTTGCTTTATATTCCAGGAAAACGTCAATCAAAAATATAAATTTATCTAGACAATATTCAACATTCAAATATGTTTTACAGATTTCTGAAACTTAAATTCAAGCTTAAAAGTTTCCTTCATCTAAATTCTCTACTTATATGTAGAGACAAAAGGCAAAAAAGGAAAAATAAGTATAAATAGAAATTTACATACTTCAGTACCAAGCAACTCACTGTTTAAGAGCTTCAATGCAGTGAGTTGTAATATTTCCTTAATAAACCATAGCAACTTACCTTAAATGGCCAAACTTAAAAGAAGTGATCCTATAAAATTTACCAATTAAAAAGATAGATGTTTTCTTAACTATTCAGACATTAATGGGATAATATCTGCAAGTGAGACAGTATAAAGGAATTTCCCACAAATATTCTCTCTGAGGGGCAGGGGTTGATTTTCTCTGAGAATTTATCAGTTTCATCTCTATCTCTTACATGATATTTTCTTTAAAATAAATCTTTTTTATTAATAACTCTTATTGTGTAAATTCTTTTGCCTCTTCTTTTTTAACCTGTCACTATTTTTATAGCACGATATTTTCAGTGACCAGAATGGAGAACTTTTCTTGTGTTCCATATTTCATTCTCAGATGGATCCTATTATAGAATGGTCCCAAGTACGACGGTCATTAATATGGCTGTGGTATCAATATGCTGCACTGTTCCAAATTCTTACACTCTTGTGACAGAAATCTTCAAAAGTTTTCTGATTCATGATGTTAGATATAAGAATGATTTTATTTGTATTCCCACCAGTCCAGACTCAGTTTCTATTTACCTTAGAATGGTTATAAACTTTCAACAAACTCATTCACTCAGGAATGTAACTGGACTGGCTTACCTTAGGTATTTTGGAATTTTCCTCCATTTTCAGACAGGCCATAGCAGAAGATGTGTCCTCCACTAAATCCCCTCCACACTCATAAGTATTCTCCTCTATTATACAGATTTACTGATCAGTAGCTCAAACAAAACAGTACATTATACTGACACTTCAGTGTTGTCCTCATGAAATATAAATTTACCTGTTGAAGGCTCAAATCTCTCTAAAGGTACACTTCCTGAAACTTCTCATAACCCCAAGCACAAGAAACATTTTCAAACACAATAAAATCTCATTTTAACTATAGATATCACAGTCACAAAACAACCAAGGATCTCTATAAGTAAATGAGCAATTTGTGGAATCTGTATTCCCAGGCACCAGACAAAGGGTATTAAATTAGACTTTTCAATTAAGGCCCTCCCCTTTTGGATATTTTTTAATTACATTTCAAACGTTATCCCCTTTCCCAGTTTCCCATCCATGCCCCTCCCCCTTCTTCTATGAGGGTGTTCCCTCACCAAACCACTGACCCCTTCCTGCTTGATTGCCCTGACATTCCCCTACACTGGGGGTTCCAGTTTCTCCTCCCATTGGTGCCCAACAAGGCCATCCTCTGCTACTTATGAAGCTGGAACCATGAATCTGTCCATGTACTCTTTGGATGGTGGTTTAGTTCCTGGGACCTCTGGTTGCATGGTATTGTTGTTCTTACGAGTTACAAACCCCTTCAGCTCCTTCAATCCTTTCTTTAACTTCTCCAATGGGGAACCCATTCTCTGTTCAATGGTTGGCTGTGAGCATTGAGCATGACAAATACAAAGTAAGCCCCATTTAAAGGAGTCCTCCCAAGCCAAGAACTTTTTCCTGTCCCAGAATTAAATTGAGTATCACTGTGAGTTGCATGCTCAACCATGGTGTTCTGCCAATATCCAGCTACTTATTTTTCTACATCGTTAGATGTGCTGGTTAAGGACTGTCTTACTTTACCTTAGAATAGTGGCACCTTTGCAATATTAGTTGGAGATATTTCTAAATTTACCCTAGGATAGAATATGGTAGTTGACAAATCTTAACAGGTCATTGAAATACTAAATTCAAGGGACTTGCACTGTATTTCATCTACATAAAAAAATCAAAAATTATGAGACCTTTCTCTGGAAAACCCCAGCACTTACTATTTAATTTTGAAAGAATTTAACTTATTTCTTCTGTTTTTCTTGAGGTTTGCCTATGACTTCTCTGCATAAGACATTCCCTGTAGTACGAGTCCAGACCTTAACTATCTCTAGCTTAGGCTCCCAAAGTCATAAATGGTAATACCTTTTTGGTGATATCACATAGGCTTTGAGGATATGAAATAGTGAGCCACAAAGATGTCATAAAATGTGTCACCCTGCCAGGAAATTTCATGTCAACACAAAACACCAGACTAATTGTTCTCAAGAGGGACAGCCAGCTGGATCTAGAAATGAAATACATTTACACAGATCCAACCTATGCTTTCTATACGACCTCTGCTCATAGGACCTTCTAGACAGGAAAAAAAAATGCACCCTCACTGCTCATAATACCCTGATTAATTATGCCCCTGAGAATTTATCTGTTTGAGATAAATCACCATGCATCATTACTATTGAGACCTAAAGGTATTCAGATATGAAATCATAAGTCACTGGGTCAACTTTCAATAGTCAGTCTTACTGTTAAAGTGTGAAAACTGCTGCTCTTATTTTTTTGCTTTATTTTTCCTGTACATTTTCTTACTTTCTTCTCTTCCTTCCTTCCTTCCTCCTTCCCTCCCTTCCTCCTTTCTCTCTCTCTCTCTCTCTCTCTCTCTCTCTCTCTCTCTCTCTCTCTCTCTCTCTTTCTTATTGGAAATATGTTTTTATTTATATTTCAAATATCAGTCCCTTTCTGGTTTCCAGTCCATAAGGCCCCTATCCCCTCGCCCTCCCTCATAAGGGTGTTCCCCCCCCATCCTCTCCCATAACGAGACCTCCCCTACATTCCCCTGCACTGGAGTTCCAACCTTGGCAGGACCAAGGGCTTCCCCTTCGACTGGTGCCAAATAAGGCCATCCTCTGCTACATGTGCAGTTGGAGCACTGGGTCAATCCAAGTATAGACTTTGGGTAGCGGTTTAGTCCCTGGAAGCTCTGGTTGGTTGGCATTGTTGTTCTTGTGGGGTTGCAAGCACCTTCAACTCCTTTAATCCTTTGTCTAATTCCTCCAACTGGGGTCCCGTTCTCAGTTCAGTGATTTGCTGCTAGCGTTCATCTCAGTATTTGACATGCTCTGGTTGTGTCTCTCAGGAGAGATCTATATCCGGTTCCTGTCAGCATGCACTTCTTAGCTTCATCCATTTTACCTAGTTTTGGTGGCTGTATGTATATATATATATATATATATATATATATATATATATATATATATATATATGTGTGTGTGTGTGTATGTATATATGTATGTATATATGTGTGTATATATATGTATGTATATATGTATATATACATATGATGATAAGAAAAAATAGTTGAAATATCAAAAAATAAATAAATAAAATGGAAAAGAAACAGTAACACCAACAGAAAAGACAAGTGTAATAAGAAGCTAACTTGGGTTTTAAAATATATATATATAGGCCACATGTGAGTCAGGCTCTGAATGGCCTTTCCTTCAGTCTCTGCTCAGAACTTTGCCTCCATATACATTCCTATGGATATTTTTGTTACCCCTTTTAAGAAGGAGTAAAGCATTCGAGTTTTGTTTATCCTTCTTGAGCTTCAGGTGGTCTGTGGATTGTTTCGTGGGTAATTGGAACTTTTGGGCTAATATCCACTTATCAATGAGTGCATACTATGTGTGTTTTTCTGTGATTGGGTTACCTCACTCAGGATGATATTTTCCAGATCCATCCATTTGCCTATGAATTTCATAAAGTCATTGTTTCTGATAGGGAAGTAGTATTCCATTGTGTAGATGTACCACATTTTTCTGTATCCATTCCTCTGATGAAGGGCATCTAGGTTCTTTCCAGCTTCTGGCTATTATAAATAAGACTGCTCTGAACATAGTGGAGCATGTGTCTTTGTTGTATGTTGGAGCATCTTTTTAGTATATTCCCAGAAGAGGTATAGCTGGATTCTTAGGTAGTGAAATGGCCAATTTTCATCTACAGATCATCAACATCAAATGACTGAAAAGGAAGAAAAGTTTTCTTGTTTGTTTGCTTGTTTGTTTTCCTTTAGGAGCCATCTCATCTCAAATTTGAATAGGGGAGATAGGGGATATAAGAAACCTTCTTTAGTTAGCTTTTTTTTTTTTTTTTTTTTTTTTTTTTTTTTTTTTTTTTTTTTTTTTTTTTTTTTTTTTTTTTTTTTTTTTTTTTTTTTTTTTTTTTTTTTTTTTTTTTTTTTTTTTTTTTGACACAGGGCCACAGTACCATGAAATGTATAAGGCTTGAGTGGAGTTTTCAAGTACACAGTTATAAGAGTTTGAAGGTTAGATTGTGATATCTCTTGAAAGTAGAAATGCATTCCATGATGGTGATAGAGGAATATGCTAATAGCAGTGCTTGATATCAGGATCAGTAGAAACTCAGTTATATATTCAGATATGGATACTCATAAAATTGTCATTTAAAATAAGGCCAAATAGCCTTTCTTAGCATTAAAAAAAAAAACTACAAGGTCTTACTGGCAAACTGTTATTTATATAGAAATTCCCCAAACCAACTCTATCTCTATTGAGAGCATGTTTTTGAAATATTTTTATTTCATAAAACTTTTCTCCATTTTGGGGGGATCTGGCCAATAATTTTACCCTTATGTTTTTGACTTTCTAACTATCAGTCCTATCCATATCCAATTTACATTATTATCTCTTTCAAAATATTCATTATTTTAGTCTAAATTAATGAACGACTCAAATGAATAATCTGTTGTATATCATCCAAAGGCCAAAGTGCTCACAACTTGATCCTTGGGTTATTTGGTTATTAGGAAGCAATTTAATTTAAGGAATGAGAGCATTAGAAGGAAGTTAAATCATTGGCTACATGTATTTGAAGAGAAAATTGAAGATACATTTCTGTTTCTGTTGGTTTCTTGAAACAAACAGGCTATATTTGCTATGTATTTTCATATTATATATCATATAATGATATTTCCCAACCAACATAATAAGTGAATATGGACAGAAATCCTTTTGTTGTACCAAAACAAATTTTTCCTCCCTTTAAGTTGATTACTTCAGGGATTGTGTCACAGCTATAGAAAAACTGAAAATATATATTCCAATAAATAACCCAGTTAACAATAATTAAAATAAAAATATCATAATTAATATTTTAATTCTTTTCTTCTTACTGAATTCTTATTTTTTCTTTAATCTGTAATGCTTTTGGCAACTTGCTTCATATCTTAGTTATTGAAGGTTGCTCAAGTGAGAATAATGATGAACAGATGACATATTTTTATTTTCCTCTCATCATTGCTAACATTATTATAGGTAACATTTCTTGCACATAATTTCTATATCATATAATCTGATTTTAAAACCCAAGTTAGCTTCTTATTACACTTGTCTTTTCTGTTGGTGCTACTGTTTCTTTTCCATTTTATTTATTTATTTTTTGATATTTCAACTATTTTTTCTTATCATCATTTTATTACGTGTTCTTTGGTCTTTGCAGTACACAATGATAATTGCATATAATTTAAATTGTTCTCTTAATCGAAAATTTTAAAAATATCTATTTCAAGAAATTTTGCTTAATTTACATTTTCCTTCACTTATAAGTACACTGGAAGCACTAATGTTCTTAGTTTGACAATGAAAACAAAAACATTCAAAAGTAGTGATACATGTATATATGTCTAAGCGTTTATATATGTTACATATCATGTTAAGTATCATTATATATAATGCTATATAGGATATAATGTTATAAATACATATATAAAATACGAATAGAGTAGCTATCTATAATATATGTATATATATATATATATATATATTTGGAAGCTTGTTAAAAATATTTCTTGATACTATATTTAGTGATGACACTTGAAGTCTAATGAAAAGGCCTTTCTGAAGAGGAAATCTACGAAGTAGGAAAGAACAAGGGCAGAGTAGAAGGACCAAAAGTCTGACTGTATTTCCTATCACCTCCAAGTTCTATGGTAAAGGTCAAATATAGAAGCTATTGCCCTTCACCAAGGAACTAACTCTCAGCTGTCTCTGGAGTCAAAGAAACTTTAGGACCTAGGAAGCTGTGGAACAGCTGTAGTCCCAATTTTAATCAATGCCAAAACGATTAGTCAGGAGATAAGACACAGCATGTATAAACTGCAACAGCACCTGGTACTTCTGTATCACCTTTCCAAGAAGAAAGGTAATTTGGCTACTTATTCATTTCTGCCTTCCAAATCTCACAGAAAATGACTCTTTTGACCCTAGCTAAGTATTTGTGAAATAAACTTGGGGGAAATCATTCAATCTTACCTAAGCTGACACAAAGAAAATACACTAAAATCGTTGGCCATGACACAAGAACCAAAGAGAATCCGGACCTCAGTGCCTGAAAACACTGGTCAACAAACACTTCCTTGAACCTCTGATATGGAGGTCACAATTACTATGTTGCCTATTTACATGTGTTTTTCTGTTATTATTATTGAAGACTTTTTGATATACAATTCATAATGCTGGCAAGGATTAATATCTGTTTTCACGTAAGGTGAAGATAAGAGAATGAAAGTTAAGTTCCTATGGAGAGAGTGTTTCATCTTTGCTTCAGTTTATGGATGTTTTTCTAGTTAATAAGAAATGATAGAAGACAATAAGACAAATAAGAGGACTGTGCAATGTAGAGGCTTGTTTAAAAGCTTTGAAATATTAGTAGTAATTTATGTAGGGATTCATGCAAAGTAAGTCATCTAGTTCTTCTGGCAGGAGATTTGCACAGAGGTCAGGGAAATAAAATGTTTGTTGTCTCTTTCAAATAAATTTGTTTCATAGTACATATCATTTGTAGTATTTTAATTTTCATTTTCAAAATGTACTTTACAAGCTCATTTGTGTAACTGTGGGAAAAGTCAAAATGTATTTCATGGGTAGGTTCCTATGAGAGAATGCACATCCACATTGGAATAAACTTTATTTTTGTCACATTAAAAAAGCAACTGAATTAAAAGAAAACTAACCTAAATGTATCACAGCTCAAGACTTTTTCCTTTTCTATGTAATTTCAAATCGAATTTCTGCCCTCCCTTCAGACTTTCAGGGATCTAGTTACTCAAGCACAAACAATAAATAGTACATGCTAGAAAATGAGTTGAGAAAATTGCAAGGAAAATACATGTAACAAATTATATTTGGGAACAGTAAGCCTAGAGGAAGTGTTTGAATAATTTAAATGTGTAGTTAGAAGGCATATTCAAATTTGCACCTTATTTTCTATTATCTAACTCTATAATTACAACATGTTCTCACTAGATATATGGGTATTTTTTTAAAGTACACAGATAAATACTAATCCCAATAAAACATAGTTCCTAAAAGTTTCAATCGTCATAAGGGATGATTTAAGCTCTTTTTCATAAACCATATCAATTCTGTATAAATGGCCTTTTGTTGCTAAAGTGCTTATAATCATAGTGCTTATATTCTCAGGCATAACTATTATTCAGTAAAGCAAAAAATAAATCTGAGTCTGAAATACATTCTTTTTCATTCATTTTTTTGAAATCATTTAAAACTTTTATGACATTACTAGAAAATATATTATAAATTCACATTCAGCTCACTATTATCAGCATTTCTTAGGTGTCGTATGTTGTAAAATGACAAAGCATTGCTAGAGTGGAGGAGAATTTTTGAAGGAAAATTAGGGGGTGTTTAATGAAAGGAGAAAATAGGACTATATGATAGAGAGAGAGGCACATATGATCTCTCAAAGTTTCTATGGAATTTTTCAAGAAATGTTTATCATCCAAAGGGAAGTTAAATAATAAAAAATAAATATCTAAGTATATCCTTGTTAAAAAAAATTAAAAAAAGGATATTCAGGATTGCATATGAAGCAAAGTGGTAAATACTGTGCCTAGTATGTATGAGGCCTTCGGTTTATTCTCCTCTATTGAAAAAAAGAAAGAATGTAAAACCAGACAAGAGAAGAAATTGAGATAAATCTGAACAGGCTAGATACAAATAAAACAAGAAAGAGTTTTAGCTTTATATGAAATCATCAATTAAAGAATTCATGGTTCAACAAGTTTACATTAACATGGGAAATGAACCTTACTTTTGTATTTACTGCTGTACATACTATTCACTTGCCCTCAGAAAACTCCAAATTAAGATATTGATTAGGAAGTTTACAATTAGGTGTAGATAGTAATTTCTAATTTATTCTACAACATAGCAGAATAAACATAACTCTAGCCAATGTATTATGTTGTATACAATACTGAAAGAGAAAAAATTTGAAGGAAATTACATGCTTAAGATGAGAAAACGTCTAATTACCCAACTCTATCACTGCATATTATATATAGTTAACAATTAGCACACTATTTCATAAATATGTATTACTCAAGAAAATGTCAAAACGTGATATAAATTTTAAGAAAGGAAGAAGAGATCGTGATCTTCTGGTCTTTACAATATTTCCACCCCTTCTTCCTTAATGTTATCGAAGCTTTCAATGTAGGTCTTCTGTTGAGCTATTTTAACTGAGGTTAGACACCTCACTGCCACCTACTGTCTGCAATTTAGCAAATGGTGATTTTCTGTAATGGTCTAGGTATGCTGGAAAAAAAATCTTCTTACAAGTTGAGAATTTTCCAGGTGCCCATACTTCTTTTACATAGGTTTGAAGCCCACTGAGATTTACCTGTCCCAAGTCACCATGCTCATTAATATCATCATTCTACTGGTCTTGATTATGCAGTCATGTTGATGATCCTTCATGTTTCCAGCCTCTTTGACATATTAGGAAGACATAATCTCATGCAAACTTACCATTCCTCTGCTTCTTACAATCTTGTTGCCCCCTCTCTATTATGTACCCTTCTATTTAGTAGGTATATAAACAGAAACAGGATATTATATTTATATGCTCATTAATTCATATGTTGTTTGTGTTAATATAATACAGAAAAATATACCTTAATTTTAAAAGAGATGGGGTATTGGGGAAATTAAAGGGAGGCAAGTTGGAGGGAAATAATTTGTATAATGATTTGAAAGTATTTTAAATAAATTAAATTATGCATATTTTGTATAATAATTGGAAAATACTTTAAATGAATCAAATTATGCATATTTTGTATAATGATGTGAAAATATTTTAATACATTAAAATGAGAAAGTATAATGAAATGAAGGCCTGTTATCGGACTTTCATGAACAGAATCAGTTTGATACCTTGTGGTAATGCTGCTTTTTTGCAGCCATTATTTTGAAACTTTTTTGGTTGTAGCACAAGTACAATCTGCCAATGTAATTCTGTAAAATTTCAAATGATGAGAGTCTTTCTCAATTTACATTACATACATCAGCAATATTTACTTCTTGAAGAGAACTCTTTTTATAGAGCACTCAGGATAGCTAGCTCTAGTCTGAGTTCATCGACATCAATCAAAGGCTATGTTGCAAATAGCAAGAAAGAGGCCAGCATATGCAAACATCATGTATCTCTCTTATTGCACTTCCTGATTCTATGATCTCAGTGGCAGCAGAGAAAACTTCCTAAGATAAAGAAAGTAAGAGTATAATCAAATGCTTTGTCACAGGCTGGAGAGATGGGTCAGTGGTTAAGAACACTGACTGCTCTTCCAGAGATCCTGAGTACACATAAATGAAATAAATAAATAAATAAATAAATAAATAAATAAATAAATAAATAAATAAATATTTTTTTAAGTTTCAAAAATGTTGTGCCACTACACAAAATTATTTTTAGTTTAATAATATATTTGGCTGCACATTTTTTCAATTCAGAATCTGGGTTACTTCCAGGATCCAATTAGCAAGTACCAAAATCTAAACAATGACTCACTAAGCTTATTTTCTTTTTAAAATTCAAGGTTGGAATAACAAATATCTGAATATAATTTATAGCAACAGTTAGGAGAAATCTATAAGTCCTCTGTGTCACAAAGTGATTCTATAAAATCTTCCAATGGAGAGGGGCCATCAACAGACTTTACCAGCTACAATGACTATACAGCACAGTTACTGTAGGGTAAGATATCCATAGGGTGCAAAAAAAGTAGCACCTTCATTCTGTGGATAGCCAATACCTTTCTAATTTGACTTAAAGACTGTTCAATAAATGGAGTTTAGTGTTTGAAACTGGTATCTGAGCTAATTATAGTTATCAAAATCTTAGACTCAAGAGGAGCATCAATTACTATCACATTCATAAATTAGTTTAATTTTTTTGAGGATATTGTGAAGGGTCCCAGGTTCATTTTTTACTCTTCTGATTTGAATATAGGAAAGCTACACATTTTTTTTCATTAACTTTGAATCTTGTTACTGTGATAAATGTATTTATTAACTATGGGTAGGATTTTTCTTATGGAAAATTGTACACAGGGAGAGAGCTTGACTCTCAGAAGTGTGGACAATCCTGAGAGCTCAGGGGAGACCTCTATTGCTTCTCACATTCCTTGGCCCAAGAGGAACCCGTAGTAGCCTCCAGATACAGAAATAAAGGATCAGTCAGCAGCAGGAACATGAAGGTTTTGCCTGGAGATCCGAACTAAAAATAGTCCCACAGCTCCCTGCACCCAAATCCTGTGGGGGAGTGAGCTGGACTCTAAGAAGTGCTGACAATCTTGAGAAACCAAAGGAGACAACTACTTCTGACCACATTTCTGACCCAAAAGAAACCTGTTTAGTGGCTTCTGTGCTCTCTTGGCAGAGAGAGCTAGGAACAGTCAGAGGCAGGATCCTTCCAGTTTCTGCCTGCACTGAGAGCTGAAAGTCAGTCAGTCACCAGGTGTACATGCAAACCTAAGAGCAGAAGTAAGACCAACACTCCTGCACCAAGACCCTCTTGGACTTTTCAGAAGACAAAATTCCAGGGGCAGATTTCTGTTTCTAGAAGCAACTGAAAGTAAAAAAGGTCTACATTAATGCTAACACACAAGTCTAGAGGAGGGTCTAGTCACTGTGGGAAAGAGCAAAGCAAGTTAACAACATAGGCAAATTGATGACAAAAGGCAAGTGCAGGAACCTAAGTAACAGAAACCAAGAGTACTTGACATCAACAAAATACAGTTCTCCCACCAAAAAAATTACTGGATATCAGAACACACAAGAAAAGCAAGATATGGATTCAAAATCACATCTCATGATGACGATAGAGGAATTTAAGAAGGACATAAATAACTTCCTTAAAGAAATACAGGACAGATCCCGGCCCACAACTCACTGCTCCCAAACCCCTTGGGAGAGAGAGCTCACCACCCGGACAGGTGGGCACTCCTGAGACTGCAGAGCGGGAGAGACCACCAATACTGCCCACCCCTGCCCACATCCCTGCCCAAGAGGAAACTGTATACGGCCTCCGGGAACCAGAAGATAGGGGCACTCGAGCCGCAGGTCTCCCACAGTCTAGACACTGCCCAGACCTGAAGGGACCCAGTCAACATTTCTCTGCACCCAAATCCAATGGGTGGGAGAGCTAAAATTTCAGAGAGGCAGACACACCTGGGAAGCCAGAAGAGACTATACTCTGCCCACATTTCTGACTCCAGAGGAACCCAGTGCATGGGGGCCCTGGGAAAAGGCAGCACAGGCCCACCTGGTTGCCACCCTCATGGAGAACTCAAAAGCAGACCCCACGAGCAACTTGAGCTGTGGAACCACAGGTAAGACTAACTTTTCTGCTCCAAGCAACCTGCCTGGTAGATTCAGGACACAGGCCCACAGGAACAGCTGAAGACCAGTAGACAGGAAAGACTACACGCCCGAAAGCAGAACACTCTGTTCCTATAACTGGTTGGAAAGAAAACAGGAAAACAGGGTCACAGCACTGACAGACAGGCTATAGGAGGACTAAGGCACTGTCAGAAATAGAGAACAAGGTAAAACAAGACAACCTATGGCAAAGGCAACAGGAACAAAACAACAGGAACCAAGACTACATGGCATCATTAGAGCCACCTCCACCAAAGCAAACACTGAATATCCAAACACACAAGAAAAGCAAGATCTAGATTAAAATCACATTTGATCATGATGAGGGAGGACTTAAGAAAAGGCATGAAGAACCTCTTAGAGAAATGCAGGAAAAAAATAAACAAGTAGAGCCTATTGAGAGAAGAATAAAAATCCTGAAAGAATCTCCAGGAAACATGGATCAAACAGGTGAAGGAATTAAAATGGAAATAGAAACAATAAAGGACACAGGAAACAACCCTGGATATAGAAAACCAAAAGAAGAGACAAGGAGCTGTAGATACAAGCTTCACCAACAGAATACAAGAGATGGAAGAGAGAATCTCAGGAGCAGAAGATTCCATAGAAATCATCGACTCAACTGTCAAAGATAATGTAAAACGGAAAAAGCTACTGGTCCAAAATATACAGGAAATCCAGGACTCAATGAGAAGAGATCAAACCTAAGGATAATAGGTATAGAAGAGAGTGAAGACTCCCAGCTCAAAGGACCAGTAAATATCTTCAACAAAATCATAGAAGAAAACTACCCTAACCTAAAGAAAGAGATGTCCATAAACATACAAGAAGCCTACAGAACCCCAAATAGATTGGACCAGAAAAGAAACGCCTCCCATTGAAAACATCAAATGCACAAAACAAAGAAAGAATATTAAAAGCAGTAAGGGAAAAAGGTCAAGTAATATATAAAGGCAGACCTATCAGAATCACACCAGATTTCTCGCCAGAGTCTATGAAAGCCAGAAGATCCTGGACAGATGTCATACAGACACTAAGAAAACACTAATGCCAACCCAGGTTACTGTATCCAGCAAAATTCTCAATTAACATAGATCGATAAACCAAGATATACCATGACAAACCAAATTTACACAATCTTTCACAAATCCAGCAGTACAAAAGATAATAAAATGGTAAATCCCAAAATAAGGAGGCAGCTACACCCTAGAAAAAGCAAGAAACTAATCATCTTGGCAACAAAAGAAAGAGAGGAAAAGCACGCAAACATAATCTCACATCAAATATGAATATAACAGGAACCAAGATACAGTATTCCTTAATATCTCTCAACATCAGTGGTCTCAACTCTCTAGTAAAATGACAAAGATTAACAAACTGGATAGGCAATGAGTACCCTGCATTCTGCTGCCTACAGGAAACACACCTCGGAGACAAAGACAGACACTACCTCAGAGTAAGAGGCCCGAAAACAAATTTCCAAGCAAATGGTCTGAGGAAGCAAGCTGGAGTAGCCATTCTAATATCAAATAAAATTGATTTTCAACTAAAAGTCATCAAACAAGATGAGGAAGGTCACTTCATATTCATCAAAGGAAAAATCCACCAAGATGAACTCTCAATTCTAAACATCTATGCTCCAAATACAAGGGTACCTATATACATAAAAGAAACCTTACTAAAGCTCAGAGCACACATTGCACCTCACACAATAATTGTGGGAGATTTCAACACTCCACTCTCATGAATGGAAAGATAATGGGAACAGAAATTAAACAGAGACATAGACAGACTAAGAAAAACCATGAACCAAATGGACTTAACAGATATTTATAGAACATTCTATCCTAAAACAAAAGGAAATACCTTCTTCTCAGCACCTCATGGTATTTTCTCCCAAATTGACCATATAATTGGGCATAAAAGAGGCATCAATAAATACAGAAAGATAAAAATAATCCCATGTGTCCTATCAGACTAACATGGGCTAAAGCTAGTCTTCAATAATAACAAGGAAAGAATGCCCACATATACATGGAAGTCGAACAATGTTCTACTCAATGATAACCTGGTTAAGGAAGAAATAAAAAACAAAATTAAAGGCTTTAGAATTTAAGAAAATGAAGATACAACGCACTCCAAACTTATGGGACACAATGAAAGCTGTGCTAAAGAGGAAAACCCACATCTCTGAGTGCCTGCAGAAAGAAACAGCCTCCTGCTTCTCAGGCATATATTAGCAGCTTGACCACACCCAAATGCTCTAGAACAAAAGAAGCAAACAAACCAAGGAGGAGTAGAAGGCAGGAAATAATCAAACTCAGAGCTGAAATCAACCAAGTAGAAAAAAAAAGGACTATACAAAGAATCAACAGAACCAACACGTGGTTCTTTGAGAAAATCAACAAGATAGATAAACCCTTAGCCAGACTAACAAGAGGACAAAGCGAGTGTGTCCAAATTAACAAAATGATAAATGAAAAGGGAGACTTAACTACAGAAGCAGAGGAAATTCAAAAAATCATCAGAACCTGCTACAAAAGCCTATATTCAACAAAACTTGAAAATTTGCAGGAAATGGACAATTTCCTAGACATATAAGGCACTGAAGTTACATCAGGAACAGTTATACCATTTAAACATGCCTATAAGTCCTAAGGAAATAGAAGCATTCATTAAAGGTCTCCCAACCAAAAAGAGCCCAGGTCCAGATGGGTTCAGTGCAGAATTCTATCAGAACTTCATAGAAGACCTCATACCAATACTATCCAAATTATTCCACAAAACTGAAACAGATGGTGCACTACCAAATTCCTTTAATGAAGCCAGAAATACTCTTATACCTGAACCACACAAAGACCCAACAAAGAAAGAGAACTTCAGACCAATTTCTGTTATGAATATTGACTTACAAATTTTCAATAAAATTCTGGCAAACCAAATCCAAGAGCACATCAAAATAATCATCCACCATGATCAAGTAGGCTTCGTCACAGGAATGCAGGGATGGCTTAATATACGGAAAACAATAAAAGTAATTCATTATATAAACAAATTGAAATACAAAACCACATGATCATTTTACTAGATGCTGAGAAAGCATTTGACATAATTCAACACCCTTTCATGATAAAAGTCCTGGAAAGAATAGGAATTCAAGGCCCATATTTAAACATACTAAATGCCATATAGAGCAAATCAGTAGCTAACATTAAACTAAATGGAGCGAACCTTGAAGCAATCCCACTAAAATCAGGTACTAGACAAGGCTGCCCACTCTTTCCCTACTTATTCAATATAGTTCTTGAAGTTCTAGCCAGAGGAATCAGACAACAAAAGGAGGTCAAGGGGATACAGATTGGAAAAGAAGAAGTCAAAATATCCCTATTTGCAGATGATATGATAGTATATTTAAGTGATCCCAAAAGTTCCACCAGAGAACTACTAAAGCTGATAAACAACTTCAGCAAAGTCGCTGGGTATAAAATTAACTCAAATAAATCAGTAGTCTTCCTCTACACAAAAGAGAAACAAGCCGAGAAAGAAATTAGGGAAACGACACCCTTCATAATAGACCCAAATAATATAAAGTACCTTGGTGTGACTTTAACCAAGCAAGTAAAAGATCTGTATGATAAGAACTTCAAGCCTCTGAAGAAAGAAATTGAAGAAGACCTCAGAAGATGGAAGGATCTCACATGCTCATGGATTGGAAGGATAAATATAGTAAAAATGGCCATTTTATCAAAAGGGATCTACAGATTCAATGCAGTCCCCATCAAATTACCAATACAATTCATCAGAGAGTTAGACAGAACAATTTGCAAATTCATCTGCAATAACAAAAAACCCAGGATAGCTAAAACTATCCTCAACAATAAAAGGACTTCTGGGGGAATCACTATTCCTGACCTCAAGCAGTATTACAGAGCAATAGTGATAAAAACTGCATGGTGTTGGTACAGAGACAGACAGATAGACCAATAGAATAGAATTGAAGAACCAGAAATGAACCCACACACCTACGTACACTTGATTTTTTACAAAGGGGCCAAAACCATCCAATGGAAAAAAGATACAATTTACAGCAAATGCTGCTGGTTCAACTGGAGATCAGTATGTAGAAGAATGCATATTGATACATGCTTATCACCCTGTACGCATCTTAAGTCCAGGTGAATCAAGGACCTCCACACCAAACCAGATACACTCAAACTAATAGAAGAAAAAATGGGGAATCGTCTCAACACATGGGCACTGGAGAAATTTCTGAACAAAACACACCCATGGCTTATGCGTCCAAGATCAAGAATCTACTTAATGGGATCTCATAAAACTGCAAAGCTTCTGTAAGGCAAAGGACACTGTGGTTAGGACAAAACGGCAACCAACAGATTGGGAAAAGATCTTTACCAATCCTACAATAGATAGAGGGCTTATATCCAAAATATACAAAGAACTGAAGAAGTTAGACAGCAGGGAGACAAATAACCCTATTAAAAAATGGGGTTCAGAGCTAAACAGAGAATTCACAGCTGAGGAATGCCGAATGGCTGAGAAACACCTAAAGAAATGTTCAACATCGTTAGTCATAAGGGAAATGCAAATCAAAACAAGCCTGAGATTTCACCTCACACCAGTGAGAATGGCTAAGATCAAAAACTCGGGGGACAGCAAATGCTGGCAAGGATATGGAAAAGAGGAGCACTCTTCCATTGTTGGTGGGATTGTAGACTGGTACAACCATTCTGGAAATCAGTCTGGAGGTTCCCAGAAAATTGGACATTGCACTGCCTGAGGACCCAGCTTTACCTCTCTTGGGCATATACCCAAAAGATGCCCCAGCATATAACAAAGACACGTGCTCCACTATGTTCATAGCAGCCTTATTTATAATAGCCAGAAGCTGGAAAGAACCCAGATGCCCTTCAACAGAGGAATGGATACAGAAAACATGGTACATCTACACAATGGAGTACAATGACTTCATGAAATTCATAGGCAAATGGATGGAACTGGAAAATATCATCCTGAGTGAGGTAACCCAATGACCCAAAAACACTCATGGTATGCACTCCTCGATAAGTGGCTGTTAGCCCAAATGCTTGAATTACATTAGAAGCACAGAACACATAAAATCAAGAAGGATGACCAAAATGTGTATGCTTCACTCCTTCTTTAAAAGGGGAGCAAGAATTCCCTTGGCAGGGAATAGGGAGGCAAAGTTGAGAACATAGGCAGAAGGAAAACCCATTCAGAGCCTGTCCCACATGTGACCCATACATATACAGTCACCAAACTAAATAAGGTGGATGAAGCAAAGAAGTGCAGGCCGACAGCAACCAGATGTAGATCTCTCCTGAGAGACACAGCCAGAATATAGCAAATACATAGGCAAATGCCAGCAGCAAACCACTGAACTGAGAACAGGACCCCCGTTGAGGGAATCAGAGAAAGGACTAAAAGAGCTTGAAGTGGCTCGAGACCCCATATGAACAACAATGCCAACCAACCAGATCTTCCAGGGACTAAGCCACTACCCAAGACTATACATGGACTGACCCTGGGCTCCAACCTCATAGGTAGCAATGAATAGCCTACTACTAGCACCAGTGGAAGGGGAAGCCCTTGGTTCTGCCAAGACTGAACCTCCAGTGAATGTGATTGTTGGGAGGAGGGTGGTAATGTGGGGAGGATGGGGAGGGGAAGCCCATACAGAAGGGGAGGCAGAGGGGTTAGGGGGATGTTGGCTCAGAAACCAGGAAGGGGAATAACAATCAAAATGTAAATAAGAAATGCTCAAGTTAATAAAAATAAAAAAATATTAAAGATGACACTTGAAGAATGCAAAAAAAAAAAAAAGAAATACAAGACAACCCAGGTAAACAAGTAGAAGCCATTGAAGAGGAAAACAAAATTTTTAAAGAGTTGGCAGGAAATCTGATTGTGTTTTCTGTTGGCAGCAAAACCTTCTGTAAGGCAAAGGCAAATGTCATTAGGTCAAAAAGGCAACTAATGGGTTGGGAAAAGACCTTTTCCAATCCTGAAACTGATAGAGGGCTAATATTCAAAATATACTAAGATCTCATGAAGATAGACTACAGAGAGCCAAATAACCCTATTAAAAATGGGTTACAGAGCTAAACAAAGAATTCACAACTGGGGAATATTGAACCGCTGAGAAGCACCTAAAGAAAGGTTCATCATCCTTAGTAATCAGGGAAATGCAAATCAAAACAACCCTTAGATTCTACCTCACACCAGTCAGAATGGCTAAGATCAAAAACTCACGTGACAGCATATGCTAGTGAGGATGTGGAGAAAGAGGAATACTTCTTCATTGTTGGTGGAATTGCAAACTGGACCAACCACCCTGGAAATCAGTCTGGAGGTTCCTCAGAAAATTAGACATTGCACTACCTGAGGACCCAGCTTTACCTCTCTTGGACATATACCAAAAGGATGCCCCAAGATATAACAAAGACACATGCTCCACTATGTCCATAGCAGCCTTATTTATAATAACCAGAAGCTGGAAAGAACCCAGATGCCCTTCAACAGAGGAATGGATACAGAAAACATGGTACATCTACACAATGGAGTACTATTCAGCTATCAAAAACAATGACTTTATGAAATTCATAGGCAAATGGATGGAACTGTAAAATATCATCTTGAATAAGGTAACGCAATTACATAAAAACACACATGGTATGCACTTATTACTAAGTGGATATTAGCCCAAATGCTTGAATTATCCATGATGCACAGAGTACATGAAATCAAGAAGGATGACCAAAATGTGGATGCTTCACTCCTTCTTTAAAAGGGAAAGAAAATTATCCATAGGAGGGGGTAGGGAGGCAAAGTTTAGAGCAGTGACTGAAGGCATGGCTATTCAGAGGATGCCTACATGTGGCCCATACATATACAGCCACGAAAGCTAGATAAGATGGATGAAGCTAAGAAGTGCATGCTGACAGGAACCAGATATACATCTCTCCTGAGAGACACAGCCAAATCATGTCAAATACAGAGTCGAATGCCAGAAGCATACCACTGAACTGAGAACAGTACCCACATTGGAGGAATTAGAGAAAGGACTGAAGGAGTTTAAAGGGCTTGTGACCCCATAGGAACAACTATGACAACTAACCAGAGCTTCCAGGGACTAAACCACTACCCAAAGACTATACAGGGACTGACCCTGGGCTCCAAGTGCATAGGTAGCAGCGAATAGCTTTATTGAGGCACCACTGGAAGGGGAAGCCCTTGGTTCTGCCAAGGTCGGACCACCAGTGTAATCTTGGGGATCATTATGGGGGATGGATGGGGAGGGGAACACCCATATAGAAGGGGAGGAAGAGGGAATAAGGGGCTGATGGACAGGAAACCACGAAAGGGAATAGCATTTGTAATGTAAATTAGAAATACCTAATTTAATAAAAATGGAAGAAAAAAGTAATAGAGATGCCTTTAAATAAAAGAAAATTTTCTTTTAGCAAAAAAATAATATTACAGGAAAATACAAGCAAACAGGTGAAGGAAATAACAAAACCATCCAGGATTTAAAAATGGATATAGAAACAATAAAGAAAGCACAAAGGGAGACCACCCTGGAGATAGAAAACCTAGGGAAGAGATCAGGAGAAGCCACATTTATGCCTGTACGAAAACCAGACAAAGACCCAACAAAGACAGAGAACTTTAGACCAATTTCTCTTATAAATATCTATGCAAAAAAATACTCTGCGAATTTTTCACAAACTGAATCCAAAAAGACATCAAAACAATCATCCATCATGACCAAGTTGGCTTCATCGTGAGGATGCAGAAATGGTTCATTGTATGGAAATCCATCCATGCAATCTACTATGTAAACAAACTAAAAGAAAAAAAATGTCTTTTCATTAGATGCTGAGAAAGCATTTGACAAAATTCAACACCTCTTCATGTTAAAAGTCTTGGAATTATCAGGAATTCAAGGCTCACACCTAAAGATAGTAAAGGCAATATATAGCTAACATCAAACTAAAACGAGTTTATCTTGAAGAATCCCACTAAAATCAGGGACTATACAAGGCTGCCCATTCTCTCCATACTTATTCAATATAGTACTCAACCTATATTGAATATTGAAGTCCTAGCCACCACAATCAGACAACAAAAGCATGCCAAAGGGAAACAAATTTGAGAGGAAGAAGTAAAAATATCACTATTTGCAGATGATATGATAGTATACTTAAGTGACCCTAGAAGATCAATCAGAGAACTACGAAGCTTGATAAACAACTTCAGTAAAGTGACTCGCTATAAATTTAACTCAAATAAAGCAGTAGCCTTACTTTTCTCAAAGGATAAATAGGTTGAAAAAATTAAAAATAAATGACACCCTTCACAATAGTCACAAATAAACAAAATATCCCCAGTGGGACTCCAACCAAATTAAATATCTGTAAGGACCAACAAAGTCTCTGAACAAATAAATCCAAAAGAAAGTATCAAAGATGAAAAGATCTTCTATGCTCATGGATTGGCAGGATTAATATATTAAATATAATATATCTATATGGTTATTTATATATTTATATGGTTAAATATAGCCAATTTGCTATAACCAATCTACAGATTCAATGTAAACACCATCAAAATAAGAACTCAATTCTTCACGGAGTTAGAAAGAACAATTTAAAAATTCATTTTGAATAACAAAAAAAAAATAGAATAGTGAAAACTATCCTCAACAATAAAAGAATTTATGGGGGAAATCAGCATCCTTGACCTCAAGCAGTATTACAGAGCAATAGTGATAAAAACTGTATGGTATTGGTACAGAGATCAATAGGTAGATCAGTGAAATAGAATTTATGACCCAGAAATGAACTCACACACCTATGGTCACTTGAGTGAAAAAGGAGCTAAAACCATGTAATGGAAAAAAGATAGCATTTTCAACAAATGGTGTTGGTTCAACTAGAAGTCAGCATGAAGAAGAATACAAAATTAACCCATTCTCATTACCCTTTACAAAGCTTAAGTTGAAGTGGATCAAGGACTTCCACATAAACCCAGATATACTCAAACTGATGGAAGAAAAAAAAATGGGAAAGAGCCCTGAGCACATGGGCACTGGGGGAAATTTCCTGAACAAAACACTAAAGGCTTGTGCTCTAAGATCAAGAATTGACAAATGGGACCTCATAAAAATTCAAAGCTTCTGTAAAAGACAAAGGATACTTTCATTAGGACAAAATGGCAACCAACAGAGTGGGAAAAGATCCTACATCTGATAGAGACCTAATATCAAAATATACAAAGAACCCAAGATGTTAAACTCCAGAGAGACAAATAACCCTATTAAAAATGGGGTGCAGTGCTAAACAATATAATCAGCTGAGGAATACCAAATGGCTGAGAAGTACCTAAAATTGTTCAACATCTTTAGTCATCAGGTAATTGCAAATCAAAACAATCCTGAGATTCTACCTCACACCAGTCAGATGGCTACAATAAAAATCTCATGTAATAACAGATGCTGATGAGGATGTGCAGAAGGAGGAACACTAGCCTATCGGTGGGATGCAAACTGATATATCCACTGTGAAAATCAGTCTGGATGTTTCACAGAAAATTGTATATTGCACTACATGAGGACCCTGCTATACCTCTCCTAGACATTTACCCAAAAATGCTTTAACATACAACAAAGTTACATGCTCCACTATGTTCATAGCAGCCTTAAAATAGCCAGAAGCTGGAAAAAAACCCATATGCCCTTCAACAGAGGAATGAATACAGAAAATGTGGTGTATCTACACAATGGAATACTATTTAGCTGTCAAAACAATGACTTCATGAAATTTAAAGGCAAATGGAGGAAACTAGAAAACATCCTTATTAAGGTAACCCAATCACAAAAACCCCACATGGAATGGACTCACTCATAAGTGGATATAACACAAAAGCTAGAATTTACCAAGATACAATGCATAGGCCATATGAAGCCCAAGAAGGAGAATGACCAAAGTGTGGATGCTTCAGTCCTTCCTAAAAGGTGGAACAAAAATATTCACAGGAGGGGATATGGAGAAAATATTGAAGTAGAGCCTGAAGGAAAGGCCATTCAGAGTCTGTTCTACATGGGTATACAGCCCATACTTATATACTAGATATTATTGATGAAACCAAGCTAGATATTACTGATGAAGCTAAGAAGTACATGCTGACAGGAGCCTGATATAGCTGCCTCTTGAGAGACTCAACCAGCGTATGTCAAATATAGAGGTGAATTCTTGTAGGAAACATTGAACTGAGAATGGAGTCCCTGTTGGAGGAATTAGAGAAAGGATTGAAGGAGCTGAAGGGGCTTGCAACACCATCAGAACAACAACACCAACAAACCAGAGCTTCAAGTGACTAAACCACTATGCAAAGACTACACATGGACAGACCCATGACTCCAGCTGCATATGTAGCAGAGGATGGACTTGTTGGGCACCAATGGAAAGAGAAGCCCTTGGTTCTGCCACAGAGGGACCTCCCAGATTAGGGGAATGTCATGGTGGGGAGGCAGAAGGGGGGAGTGGTTGGGGAGGGGGGACATCCTTATAGAAGAATGGGAGGGGGATGGAAGAAGGGACTTATGGCCGGGAACCCAGGAAATCAAATTACATTTGAAATGTAAATAAACAATTATATTTTTTCAAAAGAAAAAGAAAATTATACTATATCTATAAATAAAGGATATGTTATCTTCTTCTGTTTCTCTTTGTGCTCTCTTAATTTTATTCACCTCAGGAGGTAAGAGGTGGGGAGACCCTCTAGAATATACCAGAGACCTTGAAGTGGAGAGATTCCCAGGACTTATACAGTGGAGAGGGGAACTTGGGGAGTCCACCTTTATAAGAAAGGGAGAGTTTCAATGGGGAAAGCTTGGCTTAAACACACGACAGTATAAATTTGAAAACCCATAAAAATATCTGTCTGAAAAACAAATTAAAAAAAAAAATGGAGATCATGCCTGATTAAAACAAGGTCAGTGATAGACCCTAAAATTGGAATACAGCTCAAGTTAGATCCTGACCCCACTTTATGCCAGACACTATGACTGGTACTATGATGTCTTACAAACAGGAACAAGCATAACTGTCCTCACCAAAAAAATGTCTTTTTGCAGCAGAAAGAATCAGATATAGATATTAAGACCCAAAAGCCAAGAACAAAGTTGGTGATTTCTGTGGTAGAATAAGGGAAAAGCTAGAAGAAGCTGAAGAAGAGGTGACCTTATGGGACAACCATAAGTTTCAACTAACCTGGATCTCTAAGATGGCTCAGACACTGAGCCACCAACCAGGCAGAACTCTCCAGCTGAGATGAGGCCCCCAACACATATATAGCAGAGGACACCTTTGTCTGGCCTCAGTGAAAGAAGATGTACCTAACCCTTGAGAAAGACAGAAGACCCCTGGGAGTGGCGAAATCTACTTGGTGGTGGTGGGTGTTGGAGTGGGCATATCCACTTGGAGGTGCTGGAGGAGTAGAATGAGGAAAAGTTGAAGCGTTCACAAGGAGGGGGAAGATGAGTCAACTGTTAAAAAATGATTAAAATAATAGTAAGCACCAGGAGCTGACCATGAGATACAGTACTCTGTACCAAGATCCTGAGGGGAGAGAGCTACATTTTCAGAAGTGCAGACAATCCTGAGAGCACAGGTGAGACCACAACTTCTGCTCACATTCCTGGACCAAGAGGAACTCACCTGGAGCCCTCTGGACACAGTAACTAAGGAGAAGTCTGGTAGATCATCGTTCAGGTTTCTGCCTATACCCAGAGCGTACCCTGTGACAAAACTTTCTGTACCCAGATCCTTCTGGGAGAAAGCTAGTCTCCAGAACTCTTGACACATAGGATTTCTGGAGGGTCAAGCCACTGTTAGAGACAGCAAGACCATCTAACACCAGAGATAACAGATGGCGAGAGGTAAGGGCAAGAATTTAAGCAACAGAAAATAAGATTATTTAGCATCATCAAAACCTAGTTGCCCCAACAGAACAAGCCCTGAATACCCCAACACACTGGAGAAGCAAGATTTGGATTTAAAATCACAATTTATGATGATGATAGAGGACTTTAAGAAGGACATAAATAACTCCCTTAAAGAAACACAGGAGACCACAGTAAACAAGTAGAAGCACTTAAAAGGAAACACAAAAATCCTTAAAGAATTACAGGAAAACACGGCCAAACAGGAGAAGAAATTGAACAAAACCACACAGGATCTATAAATGAAAATAGAAACAATACAGATATCACAACGGGAGACAACCCTGGAGATAGAAAAACTAGGAAAGAGATCAGGAGGCACAGACACAGCAATACCAACAGAACACAAGAGATGGAAGAGAGAACCTCAGGGGCAGAAAATACAATAGAAAACACTGATATAACCATCACAGAAAATGCAAAATGAATAAATCTCTTAATCCAAAATGTCCAGGAAATACAGGACCCAATGAGTGGATGAATCCTAAGAATAATATGTATAGAAAAGAGGGGAGACTCCCAACTCAAAGGGTCAGTAAATATCTTGCAAAAAGATATAGAAAAAATATTCCTTACCCTAAAGAAAGAGATGCCCATATAAGAAGCTTACAGAACTCCAAATAGATTGGACCAGAATGTAAATTCCTCCCATTACATAACAGTCAAAACACCAAATGCACAAAACAAAGAAGGAATAGTAAAAGCAGTAAGAGTAAAACGTCAAGTAACATATAAAGGCAGATTTATCAGAATTACACTAGATTTCTCACCAGAGACTATGAAAGCCAGAAGATCATGTGCAGATGTCACGCAGACTCTAAAAGAGTACAAATGCCAGCCCAGTCTATAATATCCAGAAAAGTGTACAATTAACACAGATGGACCAACCAAGATATTCCATGACACAATATTTTATACAAATCGCGGCCTACAAAGGATAATAGATGGAAAACTCCAATACAAGGAAGGAAAAGGCAAGAAATAATCTAATTTCTACTAACTCAAAGGAAGATAGTGACACAAACATAATTCCACTTCTTACAACAAACATAACAGGAAACGAAAGTCACTGAACCCTAATATCTCTGAATATCAATGGACTGAATTCCCCAATTAAGAAGACATAGACTAACAGACTGGATACATAAAGAGGACACAGCATTTTGCTTCACACCAGAAATACACCTTAGTGACAAGGACATACACTATCTTAGAGTAAAATCCTGGAAAACACACTTCCAAGCAAATGGTCCCAAGAGACAAGCTGAGGTATCTATTCTAATATCAAATAAAATCAAATTTCAACCAAAATTCAATAAAAAGATGAGGAATGACACTTCATATTCATCAAAGGAAAATCCATCAAGAGGAACACTGAATCCTAAATATCTATGCTCTAAATTCAAGTGCACCAACATTCACAAAAGAAACTCAAAGCACACACTGTACTTCACAAAATAATAGTGGGAGTTTTCAAGACCCCACTCTGATCAATGGTCACATCATGGAAACATAAACTAAATGGAGACACAGAGAAACTAACAGAAGTTATGAAATAAATGGATTTATCAGATATTTATACAACATTTTATCCTAAAACAAAAGAAGATAACTTCTCAGCACCTCATGGTACCCTCTCCAAAATTGACAATATGATCAGTCACAAAACAACCCTCAACAGATACAAGAAGATTGAAATAATCCCATGCATCCTATCAGATCACCACAGGCTAAGGCTGGTTTTCAATAACAACAACAATAACATAAAGCCCACATACACATGGAAGTTGAACAACATTCTACTCAATGATAACTTGGTCAAGGATAAATAAAGAAAGAAATTAAAGACTTTTTAGAATTTAATGGAAATGAAGGCAGAACATGCCTAAACATGGGACACAATGAAAGCAGTACTAAGAGGAAAACTCATAGTTCTGAGTGCCTCTAAAATGAATCTGGAGAAAGTATTCACCAGTAGCTTGACAGCACACCTAAAAGCACTAGAAAAAGAGAAACAAATACACAGGAGTACAGTACATAGGAAGATATAATCAAACTTACAGAGAAGAAGTCAAGCAAGCTGAAATAAAAAGAACTTTATAAAGAATCAACAATACCAGGAGAAAATCAACAAGTTAGAAAAACAATTAGCCATACTAACCAGAGAGCTCAGAGACAGTATCCAAATTAACAAACTAAGAAATGAAAAGGGAGACATAACAACAGAATCTGAGGGAATTAAAAAAATTTTCACATTCTACTACAAAATCATATACTCAGCATAACTGTAAAATCTGGATGAAGTAGACAATTTTCTAGAGAGATAACATGTACCAAAGTTAAATCAGGATCAGATAAACCATTTAAACACTCCCATAACCCCTAAAGTAATAGAGCAGTTATTAAAATTTCCCAACCAATAAAAGCTCAGGACTAGATGGGTTTAATGCAGAATTCTATCCAACCTTCATAGAAGACCTACTACCAATATTGTCCAAATTCTTCCACAAAATAGAAACAGAAGGAACACTACCAAATTCCTTCTATGAAGCCGTAATTATGTTTATACCTAAACTACAAAATGACCCAATAAAGAAAGAGAATTTCAGACCAATTTCCCATATGAATATTGATGCAGAAATACTAAATAAAATTCTTGCAAACTTAATTAAAAACACATAATAATGATTATCCATCATGATCAAGTAGGCTTCATCCTAGGGGTGCAGGGATGGTTCAATATATTTATATCCATCAACCTAACCCTCTGTATAAACAAACTCAAACAGAGAAACCACCTGATCATCTCATTATATGCTGAGAAAGCATTTGACAAAATTCAACACCCCTTCATTTGAAAAGTCTCGGAAAGTTCAAGAATTCAAGCACATACCTAAACATAGTAAAAGTAGTATATAGCAAACCAGTAGCCAACATTAAACTAAATGCAGAGAAATTTGAAGCATTCTCAATAAAATCAGTGACTAGACAAGGCTGCCCACTCTTTCTATACCTTTTCAATATTATACTCAATGTACTATCCAGAGCAATCAGACAAAAAAATTGGGTCAAAGTGGTACAAATTGCAAAGCAAGAAGTCAAAATATCACTGTTTACAGATAATGTGACAGGATACTTAAGTGACCCCCCAAATTTCACCAGAGAACCCCTACAGCAACTTCAACAAAATGGTTAGATATAAAATTAACTCAAACAAATCAGTAGCCTTCCTCTATTAAAAGGATAAACAGGCAGAGAAAGAAATTAGGGAAACAACACCCTTTACAATGGTCACAAATAATATAAAATACCTCACGGTTTCACTAAGAAAGCAAGTGAAAGGTCTGTATGACAAGAATTTCAAGTCTTTGAAAAAGATTGGAGAAGATCTCAGAAGATGGAAAGGTCTTCCATGCTCATGGACTGGTAGGTTTAATATTGCAAATATGGCCATCTGGCCAAAAGCAATCTGCAGAATCAGTGCAATCCACTTAAAAAAAAAATCCTTAATTTTTTAATAGAGTTAGAAATAGCAATTTGCAAATTCATTTGGAATAACAAAAATCCAAGATAACGAAAACTATCCTCAACAATAAAAGAACATCTAGGGGAATAACCATCCCTCACCTCAATCAATATCACAGATCAATAGCGATAAAACGCTATGGTATTGATATAGAGTCAGGTAGGTCGATCAAGTGAATAGAATTGAAGACTCAGACTGGACTCAAACACATATGGTCATTTTATCTTTGACAAAGGGCCTAAAATCATTCAGTGGAAAAAACTATAGCATTTTCAACAAATGGTTCTAGTTCAACTGGAGGTCAGCATGTGGAAGAATGCAAATCAATCATTTCTTATCACTCTATACAAAGCTGAAGTACAAGTGGATCATGGACTTCCAGATAAAATCAGATACTCTCAAACTAATAGAAGAAAATGCAGGGACGAGCCACAAACACATAAGCACAGGGGAAATTTTCCTGACATGGCACAAATGGCTTATGCTCTAAGACCAAGAATCGACAAATGGGACTTCATAAAATTGCAGAGCTTCTGTAAGAGAAAGGACACAGTCATTAGGACAATAAGGCAAACCAGATTTTTGTAAGTTCTTTACCAATTTCTACATTCAACAGAGTGCTAATACACACACACACACACACACACACACACACACACACACACACACACACACACACACACACACACACACACTCAGGTGACAGCAAATGCTGGCAAGGATGTGGAGAAATAGGAACACTCCTCCATTGTTGGTTGGATTTCACACTGGTTCAACCACTCTAGAAATCAGTCTCAAGGTTCCTCAAATAATTGGACATAGTACTACCTGAGGACGCAGCTATACCACTCCTGGGAATATTCCCAAATGGAAGATGCTCCAACACATTACAAGGACACATTCTCCACTATGTTCATAGCAGCCTTATTAATAATAGCCAGAAGGTGGAAAGAACCCAGATGTCTTTCAACAGAGGAATGGGTAGAGAAAATGTAGTACATCTATACAATGGAGTCCTACTCAGCTGTTAACAACAGTGATTTCATGAAATTCACAGGCAATTGAATAGAACTAGTAAATATCATGAGTGTGGTAACCCAGTTTCAAAACAAGATACATATTATGCACTCACTGATCAGTGGCTATTAGCCCAAAAGCTCAGATTACTTAACATATGATTCACAGACCACATGACGTTCAAGAAGAAGGACCACCAATATGTGAATACTTCAGGACTTTTTACAAAGGGAAACAAAAATATTCATAGAAGGAAATATGGAGACAAAGTTTGGAGCAGAGACTGAAGGAATGGCCATCCAGATAGTGCCCTACCTTGGGCTCCAGCCCATATACATACTGCCACCAAACCCGGACAATATTGCTGATGGCAAGAAGTGCATGCTGTCAGGAGCCTGATATAGCTGTCTCCTGAGAGGGTCTGCCAGAGCATGACAAATACAGAGGTGAATGCTAGCAGGGGACCATTGAACTGGATAGGAGGTCCCATTGGAGGAGTTAGAGAAAGGATTCGCGGAGCTGAAAGTGTTTGCAACCCCATAAGAACAACAGCATCAACCAACCAGAGCTCCCAGGGACTAAACCATTACCCAAAGAGTACAGATGAACAGACCTATGGCTCCAGCTGCATATGTAGCAGAGGATGACCTTATTGGTCACCAAAGGGAGAAAAAGCCCTTGGTCCTGCCAAGGCTGGACTCCCCATTGGAGTGAAGTGTCAGGGCAGGGAGGGGGGAAGGAGTTGGTAGACGGGAGGTATAGCACTCTCATAGAAGAAGTGGTGGGTTTGATTGGATAGGGGGTTTATGGACAGGTAACTGGGAAAAGGGATAACATTTGAAATGTAAATAAAAATACCCTATAAAAATAAATAAAACCATTTACTGGGCATGAAACTCAGTGGTAAAGCAACTGCCTACTGTGTCCAAGGCTCTGTGTCAGCACCCCCAGCATTACAATAAATAAATAAATGGAAATAACAGTGAAAAAAAGAATAATAATAATAAAGAAGCCCAGGTATTTTTTAAGCCCTTAAGTATTATATTGAGTAGATGTGGAGATAGTGGACCTCATTGTCTTGTTTCTGATTATAATAAAAATACTTTGATGAGATTTATGTTTAGATTAATGCTAGTTTTAGACTTCCTATAAATTGCCTTTAGTACTGATATGTGTCCTTTGAGTCCCTAGTCTTTTTAGTATTTTTATCTTGAAGAGGTGTTGGGTTTTTTTATGTGCCTTTTCAATATCTAATTAGATGATTATATGACTTTCATACCTGAATCTGCTTATATGATTGACTTAAATATGCATAAGCATAGTTTTTACTTCTCTCTCACCATTTCCCAAGTAATATGCCAACACCATTTTATATGATTATAAATTATTGTTCCATAGGACACTGATGGAAGTGTAAATCTGTACTGCCAATATAGAAACCAATATGGAGGTTTCTTTATCTGAAAGTAAATTTATAACTCGTATGTTATAACTATTTATATCCAAAATTATAACTACTATATTACTTAGATACCCTCCTGTGTATATTCTTTGCAGATTTGTAATTCCTACAACAAAGATATTTGTACATCTATCCTTGCATGTGTCTGTTGTTTTCACAATAGCTTTGAAAGTGAACAACTCTATCAACAGAAGAACAGATAGTGAAAAATTTGGTGTATATATACACAATGGAATTTTATTAAGTCATGAATAAGAGTAAAAACGTGGCATTTTAAGGAAAATGGAAGTAACTAAATGTCAATATGTTAAGCTAAGTATGCCAGGCTCATATAGACAAATACCATATGTTTGATTTCATGGATGGATACAAGATTTTCATATTTATACATATATGTCCGTATACCTGGTGTTGGCTATAAAATTAGAAGTGAGTCTCATTCATATATATATATATATATATATATATGTATGTATATATATATATATATATTACAAATGAAAACAGAAGTAGAGAGTAGATACTGAAGATGAAACTGGATGATGAAATCAACAGGAAAAATACATATGAAAATATCACTAAGTTTCAAAGCAGATAAAAGGCAGATAATCATATACTAAAAAATGATCAATGGAAGTCAGAAACAATTAGAGCATTGAAATCAGACCAGACAAATTAATGTTTATAACCACATACTTTTCCACCTGGGATATTTATTCTAAGAAATAACAACTACAATAACCATTATATATGAATACATGCCTAGGCCTTAGGCTTGGTTTTGCTCCTACTAACCTATAACTCAATTATCTTACTTAATCTGGTCTAAATCTATCATCAGACTAGGTGCTTCTCCTCAGCTCCATGTGACCTTGCTCAGAGTTTGGTGTGAATCTCTTTCCACTCCTGACCCCATCTTAGAGTTATCTCCCTACCAGAACTTCTACCTCCTATTTCCTGCCTCAGCAAATGGGCTATCATCTTTCTATTGATTTCTGATGGTTTTATAGAGTACACAAGACATTCTCTCTAGAAATGGTTCATAATAGAACTGTGAGATTGAATGCTATGAAAAGTGAGGTAACACTACAGGAAGATCAAAATGGACACAGAATTTTAGTCAGTGTCTATTGTGCTGAGGACAGCTTCTGAGAGACTTACAAACTATTACTACCTTGTAAGTTGTGACTAATCTTTCTCAACACTCTCAAGCCCTTCATGATTCATTTAAGAAATCCAAGCTTTTCCTAAGACTGTGATCCTACCTCATGTTTAACAGCCATTTAACTGTAACAGAACATTTTCAGTGATATAAAAAAGAAAACTGATAGGATTAAATATCTACTATTTGTCAAAAACAATAGTATGGAATATGGAATTCCTAGCCAAATCACGAACTAAATTCGTTCACAGACTCTGTCAACAATGACAAGAGAAGTGAGCAATACTATTAATAGTGTTTGGCTTTAGGTACTCAGGAAAATTTGAGAAGTTGACAAACTTCACTAATTTATAGAGAATACAGAGATTACATCAAGAGTTAGATTGTCCTCTTGATATCTTACATGTATTTTTCTAAATTTCTATTACTTTTCTTAGTATATACATGAGAAAATATGCTATGCTCAGTCCAGAAATTGGTAGAGATTTTTCTACAATACTTTTATGTGGTATCATTAATATATATCATATACATATATTCTTTGCCTTAATAATAATACAACACACATGTATGTATGCATATATGTATTATATGTATGTGTTTTCCTGAAATAAGAATATAGTTTATTTAGCAGAGTGCATGTTACACAATATAATATGAGTTTAGATTCCCCAGTAAAAATCTGAATATGAGAGAACACATGTTATAATTGTAAAAATAAAGCTTTTGGTTTATTGACAAGTGAATGTTAAGGGTTATTTGCCAGCCAGCTTAGCCAAATCGAGAGCATTACACAATTAATAAGTCACCCCCCACATATACATATATATTCACTTATACACAAGGTAGAAAACAATCAGAAAAAGACATTGGACATATATTTTGGCCTAAGAAAACAACACACTGACAGACACAGAGACAAACACACACAGAGAAGCATAAACATCCATGCATACCTACATATATACTTCCACTAAATTGTACAAAAAGCATACACATATTATCAGAGACAAATATTTTCTTTCTAGGATGTAAATTGGTTCTTTCAATATATTACAGTATGTTTCTTTTACTTAGGCAAATAGTATGAAGAAAGGACCCCAAAGAGTAGAAATAAAGGATAACACAGCAAAAAGGAGAAAAGGAAAGGATCAAAGAAACAAAGCACACTGAATTGATTATGGTCAGTGTTAAAGATACCAAAGTAACTCATTTAAAAGGACTTTAGAATACACAAAGATTTTATTGTACTATTTGATTTTTGTCTTCAACAGCCAAGAAGAATGCCCAGCAAAAATATTTCACCAATGGTAGGTCTGATTAAACCACAATACCCTATGATACCTGGAGTTTTTGTTTTGTTTAATGCCTATATTAATGAGGAAGTGATTGTGAGATCTCTGAATGACAGTTTTCAACTGACATTAATCCATGTTTAATGAATAGTGAGACTATAATTCATTCTTTGATCATTATTGGCAAACACCTTATTTTTTCCCAGGAGTTATCAGTATGCTGCAGTGTTATTCTCACAAGGAGTTTAAATTTTCTCTATCTTGTTAGTTATTTTCTCTTGGAAAAATCACTCTGCAATTTGCCTGGAATAATTTAAAGTGTTTTGTTAAGAGCCTATAACTAACTAACCAAATTTGACTGCAATGTTAATCTTGAGCAATAATTTTTTCTGCTTCTGCCAGGGGGATTTTACACTTCACATTATTGTTAGAGACTTCTTTTGTTCAGATTTTTGAGAGTCAGCAGAGTTCTAGTCATTGTAAAGGTTTTTATGAGGAAAGACAAATATCTAATAAGGCTACCTTTTCACAGTATTGCAATGAGAATGAGTCTAGTTGAAATAGCCCTATAGCACATCAGATTTTATGCCTATATTCAGCACCTTTCAGAAGCTTAAGGTGAATGACACAGTAAAATGCCCTTTGTCTTATATACACAATATCTCAGAGAAAAGTACTTATGAAAATGTGTCATAATTGTGTTTATCCCTTATTAATTAAAGAGAGGGAAACAGTCTCTGACCCAAAACCAGGAGTGTACATGGTGATAGAGACACAGAGTTTGGGTTGTTCTACAGTCCTCAGATCCAAAATCTCAGATGGTCTGTCAGGAGTACTCTCACTCCATTTGTAAACCCACAGGTTGATCCCCACTTTCTCTCCAGTGACTATTCAAGGAGAAACCCTATGAGAGCTCACAAGATGTGGGAGCCACAGGGCAGCCTACCACAGGAACCTTCCAGTCTCCATCTTCGAACAGAGCTAAGACTGTCCCATAGCCCTCAAGATCCAAATTTGCAGAGAGAGTTCATAATAAGAGCTCCCTCACTTAAGATCAGAGGCTCACAGGGTCACAGGCTCACAGGCTCACAGACTCAGAGACTCACAGGCTTACAGGCTTACAGGGGTGACCAGTTACGCTTAAAGATAGCAGACCAACTAACATCAGAGATAACCAGACGGAAAGAACCTAAGCAATAGAAACCAAGAATGCTTGCACCATCAGAACTCAGTTCTCCACCAAAGCAAATACTGGATATCACAACACTCCAGAAAAGCAAGACTTGGATTTAAAGTCACGTCTCATGAAGATGATAGAGGACTTCAAGAAGGACACAAATAACTCCTTTAAAGAAATACAGGACAACACAGGTAAAAGAATAGAAACCTTTAAAGAGGAAACACAAAAATCCTTAAAGAGTTGTAGGAAAACATGACCAAACAGGAGAAGGAATTGAACAAAACCATTCAGGATGTAAAAATGGAAACATAAACAATAAATAAAGAAATCACAAAGGGAGACAAACCTGGAGGTAGAAAACTAAGGAAAGAAATCAGGAGTCACAGATGAAAGCAAAACCAACAGAACACAAGAGATCAGAGAGAGATTCAACTGGCAGAATATACCATAGAAGACACTGACACAATAGTCAAAGAAAATTAAAAAAGCAAAAACCTCCTAACCCAAAATATGCAGGAAATCCAGGAAACAATGAAAAGACCAAACCTAAGGACAATAGGTATAGAAGCGAGCACCGATTTCCAACTTAAAGGGCCAGTAAATATTTTCAACAAAATTCTAGAAGAAAATTTCCCTAACCTAAAGAAAGAAATGCCAATGTACATAAAAGATGCCTACAGAACTCCAACCAGATTCAACTGGAAAAGAATGTCCTTCCCTCACATAATAGACAAAACATCAAACACAGAAACAAAACAAAAACAAAGAAAGAATAATAAAAGCACTAAGAAAAAAGGTCAAATAACATATAAAGGCAGAACTATCAAAATTACACCTTATTTTTCAACAGAGTATACGACAGATGTCATATAGACCCTAAAAGAACACAAATGTCAGACAAGGCTACTATATCCTGCAAAATTCTCAATTACCAATGATAGAGAAACCAAGATATCCCTTGACAAAAACAAATTTACACAATATCTGTCAACAAAAATTATAACACCTCTAACAACAAAAATAACAGGAAAAATATCACTTAATATCTCTTAACATCAATGGGCTCAATCCCCCCCCCCAAAATAAAAGACATAGACTAACAGACTGGATACATGAATTGGACCCAACATGTTGTTTCACATAGCAAACATAATGTAGTAACAAAGACAGACTCTACTACAGAGTAAAAGGCTGGGAAAAAAATTCCTGATCAAATGGTCCAAAGAAACAAGCTGTAATAGCCATTCTAATATCAGATAACATCAACTTTCAACAAAAAGTTATCAAAAAAGAAAAGGAAGAACACTTCATATTTATCAAAGGAAAAATCCATCAAGATGAACTCTGAATTCTGAACATCTATGCTCCAAAAGCAAGCGCACCCACATTCATAAAAGAAACTTTACTAAAGCTCCAAGGACACTTTCCACCACACAAATAACAGTAGGAGACTTCAACACCCTATTCTTGTCAATAGACAGATCAGGGAAACAGAAAATAAACAGAGATAAAGTGAAACTAACAGCAGTTATGAACCAAATGGATTTAACAGGTATCTATCTATAGAACATTTCATCCTAAAACAGAAGAATGTACCTTCCTCTCACACCTAATGGCCCCTTCTCCAATATTGACCACATAACTGGTCAGAAAACTAGCCTCAATACATACAAGGAGATTGAAATAATCCCATGTTTCCTATCAAATTATTCAGGACTAAGGCTGGTTTTCAATAACATAAACAAAAGAAGGTCACATGCAAATGGAAGCTGAACAATGATCTCCTCAATGAGAACTTGGTCAAGGAAGAAATAAAGAAATGAAGGACGTTTTAGAATTTAACGAAAATGAAGGCACCCAAATTTATGGTATACAATGAAAGCAGTGCTAAGAGAAAAGCTCATAGCTCTGAGAGTCTCCAAAAAGAAATTGGAGACAACAGACACTAACAGCTTGACAGCATACCTAAAAGCTCTACAACAAAAAGAATCAAATTCACACAAGAGGAATAGATGGTAGGAAAAAATCAAATCAGAGGGGACAACCAAGTTTCCACCAAGTGAAAACAAAAAGAACTATACAAAGAATCAACATAACCAGGAGCTGGTGCTTTGAGAAAATCAACAAGATAGATAAAATTTTAGTACACCTAACCAGAGAGCACAGAGACAGTATCCAATTACAAAATCGGAAAAGAAAAAGGAAGATATAACAATAAAAACAGAATAATTTAAACAAAATCTTTCTACAAATCCAGCTCTACAAAGGATAATAAACGGTAAAGGACAACACAAGGAGGCAAGCTACACCCTAGAAAAAGCAACAAACTAATTGTTTTGCAACAAAACAGCACACAAACAATCTTACATCCAAACACAAATATAACGGGAAGCAACAATCACTATTCGTTAATATCTCTCAACATAAATGGACTCAGTTCCCCAATAAAATGAGAAAGATTAACAAACTGGATATGCATTGAGGACCCAACATTTTGCTGCCTTCAGGAAACACACCTCGGAGACAGACAGTACCTCAGAGTAAAAGACTGGAAAACAACTTTCTATGCAAATGATCTGAAGAAGCAAGCTGGAGTAGCCATTCTAATAGCACATAAAATCGATTTTCAACCAAAAGTCATTAAAGAAGATGAGGAAGGACACTTGACATTTATCAAAGGCAAAATCCACCAAGATGACCTTTCAATCCTAAATAACTATACTCCAAATACAAGGGCACCTACATACATAAAAGAAACCTTACTAAAGCTCAAAGCACACATTGAACCTCACACAATAGAAGATCATGGAAACAGAAATTAAACAGAGACATAGACAGACTAAGAGATGTCATGAACCAAATGGATTTAACAGATATTTATAGAACATTCTATCTTAAAACAAAAGGATGTGCCTTCTCCTCACCACCTCATGGTACTTTCTCGAAAATTGACCCTATAATTGGTCATAAAACAGGCCTTAGCATATACAGAAAGATAGAAATAATCACATGTGTCGTATCAGATCATCACGGGCTAAAGCTGGTCTTCAATAACAGTAAGGAAAGAATGCCCACATTTACATGGAAGTTGAACAATGCTCTACTTAATGATAACCTGGTCAGGAGGAAGAAATAAAAAAAGAAATTAAAGACTTCTTAGAATTTCCTGAAAATGAAGGTACAACATACCCAAACTTATGGGACACAATGAAACCATGCTAAAAGGAAAACTCATATATCTGAGTGCCTGTAGAAAAAAACAGGAAAGAGCATTTATGAGCAGCATGACAGCACACCTAAAAGCTCTAGAACAAAAAGAAACAAACACACCCAGGAGGAGTAGAAGGCAGGAAATAATCAAACTCAGAGCTGAAATCAACCAAGTAGAAACAAAAAGGACTATACAAAGAATCAACAGAAACAAAAGCTGGTTCTTTGAGAAAATCAACAAGATAGATAAACCCTTAGCCAGACTAAACAGAAGACACAGAGAGTATGTCCAAATTAACAAAATCAGAAATGAAAAGGGAGGCATAACAACAGAGACAGAGAAAATTCAAAAAATCATCAGATCCTACTACAAAAGCCTATATTCAACAAAACTTGAAAATCTGGAGGAAATGGACAATTTCCTAGACAGACACCAGGTACCAAAGTTAAATCAGGAACAAATAAACCATTTAAACAACGCCATAACTCCTAAAGAAACAGAAGCAATCAATAAAATTCTCCCCACCCAAAAGAGCTCAGGTCCAGATGGGTTCAGTGCAGAAATCTATCAGACCTTCATAGAAGACCTCATACCAATACTATCCAAACTATTCCACAAAATTAAAACAGATGGAGCACTA
Organism: Rattus rattus; assembly: GCF_011064425.1. Taxonomy (NCBI): domain Eukaryota; kingdom Metazoa; phylum Chordata; class Mammalia; order Rodentia; family Muridae; genus Rattus; species Rattus rattus. The sequence continues at coordinate 122,954,758 of NC_046172.1, read as the reverse complement.
CCGAATTCCTTCTATGAAGCCTATTAAAAATGGGGTTCAGAGCTAAACAAAAATTCACAGCTGAGGAATGCCAAATGGCTAAGAAGCACCTAAAGTAATGTTCAACATCTTTAGTCATAAGGCAAATGCAAATCAAAACAACCATGAGATTTCACCTCACACCTGTCAAACACTCCGGCGACAGCAGATGCTGGCAAGGATGAGGAGAAAGAGGAGCCCTCCTCCATTGTTTGTGGGATTGCAGACTGGTACAACCATTCTGGAAATCAGTCTAGAGGTTCCTCAGAAAATTGGACATTGAACTACCTGAGGACCCAGCTATACCTCTCTTGGGCATATACTATAAAGATACCCCAACATACAACAAATAAACCTGCTCCACTATGTTCATAGCAGTCGTATTTATAATAGCCAGAAGGTGGAAAAAACCCAGATGCCCTTCAACAGAGGAATGGATACAGAAAATGTGGTACATCTACACAATGCAATACTACTCAGCTATCAAAAACAATGATTTTATGAAATTTATAGGCAAATGCATGGAACTGGAAAATATCATCCTGAGTAAGGTAACCCAATCACAGAAAAACACACATGGTATGCACTCATTGATATGTGGAGTTTGTTGAGGGGAAACAGGGAGGGGGGTACAATATTTGAATTGTAAATAAATAAAATTATCAAAAGAACAGGAAGAAGACTGGAAAGATGACTTGCATTACATTTTCTTCTTTTGTAGTCCTATCTCGAACAGATCCCAGGTTTTACAAATAAACTTTTCAGTCATCCTCTGTCTGCCTAAACTATGATGCCAGATGAGAACAAATAGGTCCCAAAAGGCTCAGTGTAGCCTAGAATACCTAAAGTGTTACAGCTCTTAGAAGAGAAGCAAAGAGATTTGGGTGGCCTGTGAAGGGCAGGTAGCTGTGGTCCTGGGTCTTTCCTCTGCTACACTGCAGCAGCAACAGCGATAGTACCAGAGATAGTGGAGGAGTCTACTGTGTGAGCCTGACCAGCCAAGGGACTCCATGTTCCCGCATTGGAAGCTTCAGTCGAGAGAACTTTTCCCCAAGTCTTACATCTCATTAAAAATAGCCACTCTCAGAGGATCCTTGCTGAGATAAATTCTGTGCTTTATTTATTGCATGTAAATAGAGACTTTACCAATATTGAGAAATTGGGGGGGGGATTTAGGATTTGGTGTTTCAAGTTGGCTCAGTTTGGGATGTTAGTGATCCTCTGTTTGCTTGTGTAAGGATTCCAGGTGTTTTCATTACATGACTGATTGCTTTGGTCATTTCGGTGGGAAGTCATGGTTATGTGTTCCAGACAGGTACAGAAATGGATAGGGAGCAGCTCAACTCAAGGCTCTGATATTCCTGGGATCTGAACTCACTCAACATTGTCAGTTCTTATGCCTCTCTGGTAACAATGTCCCAGTTGTCCTACATTTACTCCTCTGTAGCTATAATCTCTGCCACTTCTCTATTTTGTCTGCCACTTCTCTATTTTGAGAAGTGAAGTCTATGGTCTAGTAACAATAATATTGAATTTGATGTAACTGTAGTATCCAGTTAAATTAGCAAAGATACCTTGACACTTTTATTTCTGATATATATCTTCATGATTTTTTTTTTTACTTTACTCCTGAGAGAAAGTGGCAAATGGCAGGTATTTCACAATGGTTAAGACATGGACTCTGGAGATTGAGTTTTATTAAGCTCTCCACTACTTCAGTTAGTTTTCTATACCACAGTGGACTAATTTAACAATTGTAAGTGATGGCTTGCCCATATAAAACATGACAGGGATGTAAATGTTGTGAATTCACTAAGGAACACCAGTGGGAGATATAAATAGATGGATATGATCAAGTACATATTGTAAATATATGAAAACTTGACATAATAAAATTATTATTTTTATGACATGGATTCCCCACCAAGTGCTATAGCATATGTGTAAATGAAATGAAAGCAGAAAAGGGAACTTAAATATTGTGATAGTGTGGAATAGCTTAACTTTCTAATTTCTATTTGATGGAAAACATTAATGCACACATAGAAGCTCAGTGAACTTTAAATAAAAGGAACTCATGGAGTCCACATTGGGTAAAGTATAGTCAAATTATTGAAAAGTAAAAGACAATGACAAAAGAAACTTGGAAGCATACTGTGTGGTTGTTTGGTTAGATTGCCTCCCAAAGGATTACATACTTGTATTTGGGTCCCAGTTGGTGACTCATGGGAAGGATCAGGAGGTTTGTCCTTGTTGGAGGAATTGTGCCCTGGCAGGGGGACTTTCAGGTTTCATAAAAGGCCTCCACTGGGTTCTCTCTCTTCTCTCTCTCTTTCTCTCTTCTCTCTCTCTCTCTCTCTCTCTCTCTCTCTCTCTCTCTCTCTCTCTCTCTCTCTCTCTCTCTCTCCCCCTCCCTCTCTCTCTGCTTCCTGGGGTGTGGTTTCAGGTACTTCTTCAATGTAACATGGTAGCCTGTTTGCTTCCATGTTTTCCTTGTCAGATATAATGGACTAACCCTTTGAGAACTGCAAACAAGCCCTGCTCTCCCTCACCCATCCACCCCCTCCACCCTAACTGCCATGTATTCCCCCTACACTGGGCGTAGAAAGCTTCACAGCTTCCCCTCCCATTGATGCCAGGTAAGGCAATCTGCTACATATGCAGCTGGAACAATGGATCCCTCCATTTGTACTCTTTGGTTGGTGGTTTATTCCTTGGGAGCTCTGTGGAGATTGATTAGTTGATATTGTTCTTCTATGTGATTGAAAACCCCTTCACTTCCTTCAGTTCTTCCTCTAACTCCTCCCTTGTGGTTCCTATTATCACTCAGATGGATGGATGCAAGCATCTGCCTCTGTATTCATCAGGCTCTGGCAGAGACTCTCAGAAGACAGGTAAGTCAGGCTCCTGTCAGCAAGCACTTCCTGGTTTCAACAATAGTGTCTGGGTTTGGTGTCTACAAATGGGATGAGGCAGACTCTGGATGATCATTCCTTCAGTCTCTGCTTCAGTCTTTTTACCCTAGATTTCCTTTAGACTGGAGCAATTCTGGATTAGTATCCTATCGATGGGTGGGTGGCCCCATCCCTCAACCAGGGGCCATACCTAACCTCTAGATATGGTCTCTACAGGTTCTCTCTCCCCTTTGTTGGGTATTTCAGCTAATGTCATTCCTTTTGGGTCCTGAAAGCCTCTTGCTTTCCTGACATCTGAGACTTTCTGGTAGTTACCCCCAGGTCCCCATCCCCCACTACTACAGAATTCTGTTCAATTTTCAGATCTGCTGAACATCTCCCCTGTCTCCTTCCAAACTAATCCTGCCCCCCTTCAACCCCTCTAATCCTCCCAAGTACCTTCATCCCTCTATGTCCTGTGATTATTTTGTTCCCCCCTTCTAAGAAGGACTGAAGTATCCACAAAGTGATATTACATCTTGTTGAGCTTCATATGGTCTGTAGGTTGTATTATGGATATTCCAAGCTATTTACCTAATACACACTTATCAGTGTGTATATACCATGTTACCTTACTCAAGATGATATTTTTTAGTACTGTGAATATGCCTGTGAATTTTATGAAGTCAATGTTTCTTATAGTTGAGTAGTAATCCATTGCGTAAATGTACCATATTTTCTGTATCCATATGGATAAATAGTCTCATAATTAGATATTTTTATTTTCATTTCAAGTGTTATCCCCTTTACTGGTTTCCCTTCCATAAACCCCCTATCTTATGCCTCTGCCCCTTCTTCTATGAAGATATTCCGCACCTATCCACCCACCCCTTCCCACCTCCCAACTCTGATATTCCTCTACACTGGGGGGGGGTGTTGCCCAGACGTGGCAAAACAAAGTGCTTCTCACATTGGTACCCAACTAGACCATCCTCTACTACATATGCAGTTAGAGCCGTGGGTCTGTCCATGTGTACACTTTGAATAGTAGTTTAGTTTAGAGGAAATCTGGTTGGTTGGTATTGCTGTTCTTATACAGTTGCAAAACCCTTCAGCTACTTCAATCCTTTCTCTAATTCCTCGAATGGGGTCTCCATTATCAGTTAAATGGTTGCCTGTGAGCATCCAACTCTGTTATTTGTCATGCTCTGAGAGAGACTCTCAGGAGACACATATATCAGGCTCCTGTTAGAATGAATTTCTTGGCATCAGCAATATTGTCTGGGATTGGTGGCTGTATGTATATGTAATGGATCCTCAGGAGGGGCATGTTCTGAATGGTCATTACTTCATTCTCTGCTCCAAAATTTGTCTCCATATCTCCTTCTATGAATATTTTTGTTTCCCCTTTTTAAGAATGTCTGAAACATCTCACGCTTTTGATTGTCTTTGCTTCTTGAGGCTTCCAGGTGGTCTGGATTTTTATCTTGAAGTAATCCAAGAGCTAATATCTACTTTATCAGTGTGTGCATACCGTGTATGTGTGTGTGTGTGTGTGTGTGTGTGTGTGTGTGTGTGTGTGTGGGGAGAGAGAGAGAGAGAGAGAGATTGGGTTACCTCAGAGAGAGATTGGGTTACTCATGATGTATTCTAGTTCCACCCATTTGCTTATGAATTTCATGAAGTTATTTTTGTTAATAGCTGAGTAGTACTCCATTATATAGATGAATAGCATTTTCTCTATCCATTCCTCTCTGGGCTCTTTCCACCTTCTGGCTATTGTAAATAAGACTGCTATGGACATAGTGGAGCATGTGTCCTGATTATATATGTTGGAGCACCTTTTGGCTATATTCCCAGGAGTGGTATAGCTGGGTCCTTAGGTAGTACTTATGTCAATTTTTTCTGAAAACCTCAGACTGATTTCCAGAGTGGTTGTACCAACACAATCCACCAACAATGGAGAAGTGTTCCTCTTTCTCTCCATCTTGACAGCATATGCTTTCACCTGGGGTTTTTAATCTCTAGCCACTTTGGTTTGATGCTGAATCTCAGGGTTGTTTTGATTTTTATTTCCCTGATGACTAAGGATGTAGAACATTTCTTTAGGTACTTCTCAGCCATTTGATATTCCTCATCATAGAATTCTTTGTTTAGGTTTGTGCCCTATTTTTTAAGTAGAGTTATTTGATCTACTGGAGTCACACACACACACACACACACACATATGCATTATGTATATATATATAAATAAATAAATAAATATATATATATATATAATTAGATAATAGCACTCTATTAGAAGTAAGATAGGTAAATCTATCTTCCCAATCTGTTAGTTGCCATTGTTTTCTAATGACAGTGTACGTTGCATTACAGAAGCTTTGCAATTTTATGAAATTCCATTAGACGATTCTTGATCTTAGATTATAAGCCATTGATGTGGTGTTCAGGAATTTTCCCCAGTGCCCATATGTTCCAGGCTCTTCCCTACTTTTTCTTCTATCAGTTTGAATATATCCGGTTTTATGTGGAGGTCCATGATTCACTTGGGCTTGAGCTTTGTAACAGAGAGATAAGAATGAATTGATTTGCATTCTTATACATGCTGACCTCCAATTGAACCATCAACATTTGTTGAAAATGCAACCTTATTTTCCATTGGATGATTTTAAATCCTTTGTCAATGATCAGGAGACCATAGCTGTGTGTGTCTATTTCTGGGTTTTCAATCCTATTCTATTGATTTATCTGCCTGTCTTTCTACCAATACCAAACAGTTTTTTTTTTTTGTATCTGTGAGAAGCTAGTAGCTCTTTTTCCCTCCATCTTTATTAGCCTAGATATTTCTTATTTACATTTCAATTATTCCCTTTCCCAGTTTCAGTCAGCATCCCTACCTTCCCCTCCCCTTCTGTGGGTGTTCCCTCCCCATCCTCCCCCTATTGCCGCCCTTCCCCTCAACAATCACGTTCATTGGGGGTTCAGTCTTGGCTTCCCCTTCCACTGGTGCTCTTACTAGGCTATTCATTGCTACCTATGAGGTTGGAGCCCAGGGTCAGTCCATGTATAGTCTTTGGGTAGTGGCTTAGTCCCTGGAAGCTCTGGTTGGTTGGCATTGTTGTTCCTATGGGGTCTCAAGCCCCTTCAAGGTCTTTCAGACCTTTCTCTGAATCTGTCAATAGGAGTCCTGTTCTCAGTTCAGTAGTTTGCTGCTGGCATTCGTCTATGTATTTGACATGGTCTGGCTGTGTCTCTCAGGAGAGATCTACATCGGTTCCTGTCAGCCTGCACCCTTCTTTGCTTCATCCATCTTATCTAGTTTGGTGACTGTATATGTATGGGCCACATGTGGGCAGGCTCTCAATGTGTGTTCCTTCTGCCTCTGTTCTAAACTTTGCCTCCCTATTCCCTCCCAAGGGTATTCTTGTTCCCCTTTTAAAGGAGTGAAGCAAACAGTTATTATTACTATTGCTCTGTGGTCACCTTGACATCAGATGATTGCCCCAGAAGCTCTTTTATTTTTGATGATAATTTTCCCTATCCTGAGTTTTTTGTTATTCAGAATAAATATGGAAATTACTCTTTCTAACTGTATGAAGAATTGAGTAGGAATTTTGATGATGATTGCATTGAATCAGTTTATTGCTTTTGACAAGATTGTAGTTTTTACAATATTAATCCTGGCAATCCATGATCATGGAGATCTTTCTATCTTCTGAGATCTTCTTGCTTTTCCCTCTTCAGAGATTTGAAGTTCTTTTCATATAAATTTTCACTTGCTTTATTAGAATCACACCAAGTTATTTTATATTATTTATGACTATTATTTTCCTAATTTATTTCTCAGAATATTCATCCTTTGAGTAGAGGAAGGCTACTGATTTGTTTGTGTTAATTTTATATCCAGCCACTTTACTGAAGTTGTTTAACAGGTTTAGGATTTTTCTCATGGAATTTTTGGGGTCACATAACTATACTATCATATCATCTGCAGATAGTGATATTAGGACTTCATCCTTTTCAATTCGTATCCTTTGACCTCCCTTTTTGTCCAATTGCTCTGGCTCTGGCTTTGAGTACTCTATTGAATAGGTAGGTAAAGAATGGTCAGTCTTGTCTTGTCCCTGATTTTAGTGGGATTGATTCAAGTTTCTCTCCATTTAGTTTGATGGTAGCTACTGTTGGGTGCATACTGCTTTTACTATGTTTAGGTATGGGCCTTGAATTCCTGATCTTTCCAAGATTTTTAACATGAGGCTGTGTTAAATTTCATCAAATAATTTCTCATCATGCAATGAGATGATCATGTATGGGTTTTTTTTTTTTTGAGTTTGTTTATATGGTGGAGTATGTTGATAGATTTCTGTATATTGAACCATCCCTGCATCCCTGGGATGAAGCCTACTTGATCATGATGGATGACCCTTTTGATGTGTTCTTGGATTCTGTTTGCAAGAATTCTATTGAGTATTTTTTGTGTCCATATTCATAAGAGATATTGGTCTGAAGTTCTCTTCCTTTGTTGGGTCTTTGAGTGGTTCAGGTACAATCATAATTTGCCTTCATAGAATGAATTGGACAGTATTCCTTCTTTTTTTTTTATTTTGTGGAAATAATATTTGTTTTAGGTCTTCTCTGTAGGTCTGATAGAATTCTTCACTAAACCCATCCGGTCCTGGGCTTTTTTGGGTTGGGAGACTTTTAATAACTACTTCTATTTCTTTAGGAGATATGGGACTGTTTACATGGTTTATCTGATGCTGGTTTAACTTTGGTTCTTAGAGTGTGTCTAGAAAATTGTCCATTTCATCCAGATTTTCCACTTTTGTTGAATATAGGCTTTTACAGTAGGATCTGATGATTTGTTGAATTTCCTCAGATTCTACTGTCATGTCTCCTTCTTCCTTTCTGATTTTGTTAATCTGAATACTGTTTCTGTGCCCTCTTTTTAGTCTGGCTAAGTCTATCTTGTTGATTTTGGCAAACAACCAGCTCCTGATTTTGATGATTCTTTCTACAGGTCTTTTTGTTTCTACTTGGTTGATTTTACACTTCAGTTTGATTATTTCCTGCCATGTACTACATTTCGGTGTATTTGCTTCTTTTACTTCTAGTTCTTTTAGGTATACTATAAAGCTGCTAGTGTATGTCCTCAGTTTTTTTTTTTCTTTTTTTTTTTATTAACTTGAGTATTTCTTATATAATTTCGAGTGTTATTCCTTTCCCGGTTTCGAAACATCCCCCCCCCCCCTTCCTTATGGGTGTTCCCCTCCCCACCCCCCCCATTGCCGCCTCCCCCAACAGTCTAGTTCACTGGGGGTTCAGTCTTAGCAGGACTCAGGGCTTCCCCTTCCACTGGTGCTCTTACTAGGATATTCATTGCTACCTATGAGGTTGGAGCCCAGGGTCAGTCCATGTATAGTCTTTAGGTAGTGGCTTAGTCCCTGGAAGCTCTGGTTGCTTGGCATTGTTGTACATATGGGGTCTCGAGCCCCTTCAAGCTCTTCCAGTTCTTTCTCTGATTCCTTCAACAGGGGGTCCTATTCTCAGTTCAGTGGTTTGCTGCTGGCATTCGCCTCTATATTTGCTGATCTCCAGTTTCTTTTTAGAGGTGCTCACAGCTATGACTTTTCCTCTTAGCACTGTTTCTTTGTGTCTCATAAGTTTGGGTATGTTGTACATTCATTTTCATTAAATTCTAAAAAGTCTTTAATTTCTTTCTTTATTTCTTCATTGATCAAGTTATCATTGAGTAGAGTGTTGTTCAGCTTACATGTATATGTGGGCTTTCCATCATTTATATTGTTACTATAGACCAGCCTTAGTCGGTGGTGATTTAATAGGATGCATTAGATTATTTCAATCTTCTTGTATCAGTTGAGGGATGTTTTGTGACCACTTATATGGCTAAGCTTGGAGAATGTACCATGAGGTACTGAGATGTAGGTAAATTCCTTTGTTTTAGGATGAAATGTTCTATAGATATTTGTTAAATCCATTTGGTTCATAACTTGGGTAAGTTTCTGTTTCTCTGTTCAATTTCTGTTTCCATGATCTGTACACTGATAAGAATGGGATAATAAAGTCTCCCACTATTATTGTGTTAGGTGTACTGTGTGCTTTGAGCTTTAGTAATTTTTCTGTTATGAATGTCAGTGCCCTTTCATTTGGAGCACAGATATTCAGGATTATCCAATAGTTCATCCTGGTGTATTTTTCCTTTGATGAATATGAAGTGCCCTTCCTTATCTTATTTAATTCAGTTCAATTTAGTTTAGTTCTGGGCATAGACCAGAACCGCTGGTACAGGAAGCTGACTATTCCTATATTCTTGTGTCCAGAGGCACTATGCAGTTTCTTCTTGGACCAGGGAAGTGGGCAGAAGTGGTCAGAAGTGGCACTCTGTTCTGGCATCTCAGGATGGTCTGCACTTCTGGGTATTCAGCTCTCTTCCCCTCGGGATTTGGATGTAGGGTACTGTGGGATGGTATCAGTTCAGTTCCAGGCACCTTCACTTTCTATAGAAGAAATTTCCCAACATACTTACAATAATCAATTTATATTTTAAATGGTGATATTTTTTCAGATCTCAGTGTTGCACTGACACAGAAAAATCTTATATATATATATTATATGTGTGTGTGTGTGCATGTGTATAAATCTCATCATTTGATAACTGTTTTTTGTCTTTTCTCAAACTGTGACTGCCTTAGAGGTGTTGTTGCCTCAATATAATACAGCTTTCTCATAATTCTAAATTCTCTTTAAAAACAGGGAAATCTGCCTAGAGAGGTGATTCAGTGGTTGAGAATGTGCACTGCTATTGCAAAGAACCAGATTTGATTTCTGGGAGCCATGTCAAGTTCTTCACACCCCCTGAAACTCCAGCTCCAGTGACATCCAATGCCTTCTTCTGAACTCAATATGTTCTTTAATTACACGGAAAAGCCATACTCATATATAAATGTATTTACAATATTTTAAAGAAATGAAAATGAAAGAAAAAAAGAAAAAAGAAAGGATGGTTGCCATATTTATCTTTGATAATCTTTTAAATAAATTTTTTACTGTATGGAAAAGGTCTTGAGTCTAAGTACAGAGTTCCACTTATCCCTCCCTATATGAATGAGTCCATTCACTATCAATATCTATCTTTGTTTTCTTTACCCATTAAAGAATTAGAAAGCAGGAAAAAGTGTCAGAAACAGCAGGTGGGAACAAGGTCATTACAAGTTTAAAAAAAAATATGCAGTTAAATACATAAAACTCCCACATTACAGAAAGAACTCTATAAACGAAAATCCACTTCCCTGAAGGGCTTGGAGTTGTAAGTCGTTCATGTGGCCTAGCACTGGGTCTTCATTTTCTAATTTTAAATTAGTTACCTTAATAATGAAAGTAAAGCTGACAGTTTATAGCTTTGGAACAAACATGTTTGCCATGTATAGGGTCAATCTCCTCATCAAATTTTAGATTTATTTACTTAGAGTAAAGGGAACTGATAGGTCCATGTATGATGTGAAGACATATGGCCAATCTGGACCTGTCAGCCAGAATTATTGGTAGGAGATGCTGGATTGAAAAAGAGCAACTGAATTTGGCATTGGCTTTTAAAACCTCAAAAACCCTCTCCCAGTAATATACCACTTCCAACAATGCTGCACATTCTTCAACACACTGTTCCTTTCCTTACAGTTCAGCTAACTGGGGAACAGAAATTGAAATATATGAGCCTACTGGGCCATTCTCCTTAAACCAACAAAATTACCCCAGTCAATATTTACAAAACAGTAGATTACTTGAATGATTGAAATTTAAATAAGTAGATCTACTGGCAAAAAAAAAGAGCAAAGGAAGAAAATTTAATCTTGTTTGTATGAGAAAGTGACAATTCTACTCACACTTAAAGTGTAATTATAAATACAGTGCCTTTGCCTCCAACATTTTTCAAGATTCTTTTCCCTTTCTTTATATCAATTTTTGTTACATTATTTTCTTTATCTTTGATCTTTTTTGTACTTTGAACATGGCATGACTAAGCATACATGTTAGGTATTTTTTATGCTTAGTAGTTTTCTAGACTTATATCTTTTAAAAATGATTTTTGGTTGTAATGTAATTGCCTAATTTCCTCTTTCCTTTCCTCCTTCCAAATCCTCCTGTATATACATATCTCCTTCAAATTCATTGCCTCATTTTTAATTTAATCCTTGCTATATGTGTGCATGTATTCCTTAATGCATAAATATATCCACTTTAATCTATATAATGTTTCTGGTTTTTCTGCCCAGGGATAATCATTTATTATTGGATAACCAAGAAGACTACTTTTCACACTCTCAGCATTTCATAGTTCCTGAAGTTCTTTGTCTAGTATTGATTCCCCATGAGATTTTTCCCTTCCTTGCTTTTTTTAAATTAAACATTATTTTTTAATGTTTTTGCTGTGGCTATTGAACTCAGAGCTTCGTACATGCTAGATAAGCAATTTACCACTAAAATCATATCCTTAGGTTCCATTGGTCTTTTTGTCATCTTCTGATATCAATGCAATTTCTCTTAATTTACCTTCATTTTAAAAATTTTGTATTGGTTATATTATTTATATACATTTCAAATGCTATCCACCTTTCTCAATACATAAATATATCTGACTCATTCTACATACTGTTACTTATATGTCTATGTTTTCAGAATTCACTGCTCAGTGTTGGATAACTAATGTGATCTTTCTTATATATGACAATAGTTTGGGAAATTTTTCCACCCACATGTCTTTATATAGTCTCATATTGTGTTTTCTTTTTTATTTTCTTTTTGTCCTCCAATATAATATGCCTCGTAGCCTATAATTATTGTAAATGATGAGATAATTCCATAACTTTGATATGTTGCAAATTTGGAAGTGTTTGTTGAGATATCTTAATAAAAAATTCTTGCCTCAGGCATATCTACACAATTACTGAATCTTTTCAAATAGTTCTGTATTTTATTACTGTTTTATCTTTATGTTTTACTTTTTTGCTTATGATTTGATAAGACTGCATACATTAGGCATTTTTTTTACATTCTCATTAATAAAACAGCCATATTTATATAGTGGTGTTTTTCTTTTTCAGTCTAAAAATTTGAAAAGTTCTCTATTCTATCAAATATTTATCTGATTATTGATTGTTTTCAAACTATAGTTTGAGTTTTGAATATATATTGTACTTTTAGTTGAAAGGTGGATATGAGAGACCAAATCTTTCAAGTTCAGACTCCATTTTAGAGAACGTGAACTCAGGTAAACTAAGATGCCAGTACCTAACATTAGTTTCCAAGTCCCACTCCCCAACAAAACCAGAGCCTAGCTCCAGTTTCTAAGATAACCCCAACAAATTCAGCATTTCCAGGAAGCCTGCCCCCTGGCTAACAACCACCAAAGCAGAGGGAAGCAAAAGTTAAATTTGTTCTTGGACTCCCAGTACAAGCCAATTAGGCTAAAGGCCATAGTAATACTCCAACTTTAAACTTGCCGGGCTAGAAACACTTCCACACACCCCTGCCCCCTGACCCCCATTTGCTGCTTTTTATAAAACTTTATCCCTTAGATGTTCAGGGCTCCTTTTTCCACCAAAAGCATCCTGGGTGTTGGCCACTGAGTGGCCTGAGCTAGCTCAAGTAAATGCCCTGGTTTGACTGCATTATGTAGGATCCTTTCTGGTCTTTGGTGTTCACTAAACTTCCCTAGCACTACAGATATAATAATGTATTTGGTAAAAAAAAAATGCAGGGATATTAGCATTGAAGTGCCATGGCAAAAGGATGAATGAGGAAAAAAAGCATTTTTATAGTGGTCTGCCCAATTTTTTCAACTTTCAGTGAACTTGGGTGACACTCCAACTGTAGAATCAACCACTGTTTTTTTGAGATTTACCATTAGGTAAAAATGAGACACAGGATGCAGCTGAATTGTGTTTCTGTCTACAGTGTAATAACCTGAGCCAGGTTATTATTGGCTAGGTTTTTGTAGTTTTCTCTAATAATCTGGTTTCTCTAAAGGCAGATATTTAGAAACACAAGATGATTTGGTATATGTAGGAGAAGCTAAGCTTTCAGTTTATTTAGCTTTTCTTTTTCATCATGAAGATGTATTAACTTCTCAGATCCTTTTACGTCAATCCAGAGCTTATACTCCAGTGACAAATTTATGGAGAAGACATTTATCTAAATGACAAAAAGAATCAAGCAGAAAATTTGATGAAGACAAATATGTCAAAATGCTGCAGAACACAACACTATTTCTTACAGCTATAAAGAAGCTCACATATGTTGCCTGTGGAAATAACTATTCAGGGAGTATAACGTACATGTATGCTTATTCCTCTTAAAGGAAATAATTATAATTTTAGCAGCCATCTTAATATTCATAAAACAGCTTTTAGAAACAATCAAATAGACAAACAAGCAGTAATGTATTTTAATCCAAACACTCTCCAAAAAAAGAAAATGTAGATTACCAGTAGACATATTTGGAAATTTTAAAGAAATGATGAAGTTTTATGTAAAATCATTATATACTAAACCATTCAGACACAGTAATCAAAAATTTAAAACTATAGCATATTTTGAAGTATAATACAACCTTCAACTAACTTATACTTTCAAAGGTCAACAAAAGTAGTCACTTTATCAATAGAGTAAAATTTAACAGATTAAAGTCTTTATAGTTTAAAAAAATATATGTATTGTTTGGGGAACTCAAACAGGAAATTATATTTATCCCCAAGGACAAAAAAGTAAAATATTCACTACTAATATTGCTTTCCTGTGTTATCACATATTTCTCCAAAGTTGAAAAGGTAAGTATCAGTCAGTCCTATGATTATTCAACCTATTACCCTTCATTGAGGCTGTAATAAATAGGAAGCAGTAACTAAAATATAAAACTGTCTTAAAACTGAAGTAGATTCATGTACCTTTACTTAAAATAAGTTAAGAAATAAATGAAAAATTGAAAAGACATAGTTAATTGAGGAAGAAAGATGACAAATATTACTTCATGAAATAGATGGAAAAGACAAATTCATATTAACAAGTTAATTTTCTTCATAAAGAATGTAATAAATGCAAGCTCCAATAGTGATTGACCTTGAAACCTGTGCACAGAAACATTGAGAACAGAATGAAAATGGATTATGAAAATAAACACAGGGCTTTTTGTTTTTGGTGTTTGACTTACTCAACTAGTAACTAATGATTATTTAATTGATTTTTTTCCTTTAGTATATGTTGAATAATTAATAATTCATTATTTCAATGATATACAAAATACTACACTCAGTAATGGTTTGCAAATATTACTTTTCCTTTCATGAAGCATTATACCATAGCCATACAAGTCAATAATTTTATTACACATTTTGTGGAAGTCAAATACACAACATATTTAGATTTAGTGACTATCAATTCATATGGTCAGTAGCAGTTATGAAATATTCAATGAAACTTTTCTAGCCTCAAGGTTATTGCTTTTTTTTCTAATAGTTTTAGAACTTCACTTTTTCAATGACAATTGCTCTGTTAAGATAAGGATATGCTGAAATAAAAGCTTTCATGAGGGAGCTGTATAAAGATATGACAAAGTTTTAATTGGAAAGATTTTTAAACTGTGAAAGGATTTGCCTTGTATTAACACTTTATTAGCTGCAGTGGAGTTAAAAGTAATCCATAATATATATATATATATATATATATATATATATATATATATATATATATATATATATATATATATATAAAATTTGGAAGCCCACTTAAGCTGAACAAGTGTTTCCAGATAATTTTTCTGCTAAATATTTCCAAAGTAGGTAAGCAACAATGCTTTGCTTACAATTTAAAATAAACAACTTTAAGAACATTAATTGGAGAATCTGGTTTTCAAAAATAAGTTGAATACATTGGTGAGTAAAAAGATATTTCATTAAAGAATCAGAAGTTATCAAAAAGTTAGGAAAAGGACAGTTTATATTCATTAAAGGAAAAATCTACCAAGATGAACTCTCAATCCTGAATGTCTATGCTTCAAATGCAATGGGCAGCTACATTCATAAAGAAACCTTTACTAAATCTCAAAGTACATATTGCACTTCTAACAATGATAGTGGGAGATTTAGGGGGAGAAAGCTGAACTCCCAGAGGTGCAGACAATCATGAGACCACAGGACAGACTGCCACTTCTGCCCACTTCTGCCCACATCCTTAGCCCAAGAGGAAATTGTATAGTGCCTCTGAAAAAAGGAATATAGATGCAGTCAGCAGCAAGGACCTGCTGTTTTCTGGCTGTGCTTGGAACTGAACTGAACCAGTCCCAGAGTTCCCTGCCCCCAAATCCCTAGGGAGAGAGAGCTACATTATCAGGACCATGGACACTCCTGAGAATTCAGAGGATACAACTATTTCTGCCCACACACTTGACCCAAGAGGAAATTGTCTAGTGCCATCTGTGCCCACTTGGCACAGGGACCTTGAAGGAGTCAGGAGCAGGACCCTTTAGGCTTCTGCCTGTGCAAAGTGCTGAAAGACAATTGCCAGGAGTACCTACACAACAAGTACTCTAAGTGACCTTCCTGGTGGACTTAGGACACACAAAGGCAGAAGTCCTCTGGGACAGAACACTTCCAGCTTCTGGATGTGCCCTGAACTGAACTGAACTGATCCCACAGCTCCCTGTACAGAAATCCCATGGGTGAGAGAGCTGGACCTTCAGAAGTAACGGACAATCATGAAAAAACGGAGAGGAGACATCAAAATTTTGCCCACATTCCTGACCCAAGACGAAATCATCTAGTGCCATCTGTGCCCCCTGGGCAAAGGAACCTGGGAGCAATCAGGGGCAGGACCCTTCAGGTTTCTCCCTGCTCCTAGAGTTGAAAGCCAGTTGCCAAGAACACCAACACACCTGAGAGTAGAGGTCTCTGTTACCAGAACTGAAAGAAAGAAAATGGGACTACAGGAATGCTGACAAACAGACTTAAGGAGGGTCAAGACACTATCAGAGACAGCAAGACAAGCTAACACCAGAGACAACATGATGGCAAGAGGCAAATGCAGGAACCCAAGCAAGAGAAAACAAGAGTACGTGACATCATCATAGCCCTTTTCTCCCACCAAAGCAAACACTTGATATCCAAACACACCAGAAAAGCAAGATCTAGATTTAAAATTACATTTCATCATGATGATGGAGGACTTCAAGAAGGTCATAAATAACTCCCTTAAGGAAATACAGGACAGCACAAGTAAACAACTAGAAGTCTTTAAAGAGGAAACAAGAGCATTTCTGGTTTCTAGCTGGGGCCCAAACCTTGTTAATCCTGGCCCACAGCTCCCTGCTCCCAAATCCCATGGGAGAGAGAGCTCACGGCCCACACAGGTGGGCACTCCTGAGACTGCAAGGCAGGAGAGACCTCCAGTACTGTCCACACCTGCCCACATCCTTGGCCTAAGAGAAAACTCTATAGGGCCTCTGGGAACATGAAGATAGGAGCACTCAATGCTATGGTCCAGACACTGCCCAGATCTGAAGGGACCTTATCAAACAGCTCCCTGTACCCACGTTCCATGGGAGGGAGAGCTACACATTCAGAGGGGCAGAAACAACTGGGAAGCCAGAGGAGACTACTCTCTGCCCACACTTCTGACTCTAGAAGAAAACTCCTAGCTCCATCTGGGCCCCCTGTGCACAGGGTCCTAAGTGAAGGCTGGGCAGGCCCTTTTGGTTGCTGCCCTTAAGGAGAGTTAAAAACCCAGCTGAAAAGCGACTCCAGGCCCGAGACCAGAGGTAAGGCCAACTTTTCTGCTCCAGGTGACCTGCCTGGTGGACTCAGGACACATGCCCACAGGAACACCTGAAGACCAGTAGACAGGGCGACTACACCTGAAAGCAGAACACTCTGTTCCCTAACTGGCTGAAAAGAGAACAGGAGGACAGGACTACAGCCTCCTGACACACAGGCTACAGGGGCCCGGTCCACTGTCAGAAATAGCAGAACAAGATAACACCAGAGACAACGTGATGGCATGAGGCAAGCTCAGGAACCCAAGCAACAGAAACCAAGACTACATGGCACCATCGAAGCCCAATTCTCCCACCAAAGCAAACACAGAATATCCAAACACATCAGAAAAGCAAGATCTAGATTTAAAATCACATTTGATCTTGATGATGGAGGACTTCAAGAAAGACAAAAGAACTCCCTTAAAGAAATGCAGGAAAACACAAATAAACAAGCAGAAGCCGATAGAGAGGAAATGCAAAAATCCCTGAAAGAATTACAGGAAAACACAATCAAATAGTTGAAAGAATAAAAAAAAATGGAAATGGGGGCTGGGGATTTAGCTCAGTGGTAGAGCGCTTACCTGGGAAGCGCAAGGCCCCGGGGTCGGCCCCCAACCCCGAAAAAAAAGAACCAAAAAAAAAAAATGGAAATGGAAGGAATAAAGAAAGCACAAATGGAGAAAACCCTGGATATAGAAAACCAAAGGAAGGGACAAGGAGTGGTAGATACAAGCATCACCAACAAAATGCAAGAGATAGAAGAGAGAATCCCTGGAGCAGAAGATTCCATAGAAATCATCAACACAAATGTCAAAGATAATGTAAAACAGAAAAAATCTACAAAACATACAGGAAATCCAGGACACGATGAAAAGATCAAACCTAAGGATAATAGGTATAGAAGAGAGTGAAGACTCCCAACTCAAAGGACCAGTAAATATCTTCAAGAAAATCATAGAAGAAAACTTCCCTAACCTAAAGAAAGTGATGCCCATAAACATACGAGAAGCTTCCAGAACTCCAAATAGATTGGACCAGAAAAGAAACACCTCCCATCATATAATAATAATCAAAACACCAAATGCACAAAACAAAGAAAGAATATTAAAAGCAGTAAGGGAAAAATGTCAAGTAACATATAAAGGCAGACCTATCAGGATTACACCAAACTTCTCACCAGACACTATGAAAGCAAGAAGATCCTGGACAGATGTCATACAGACACTAAGAGAACACAAATGCCAGCCCGGGTTACTGTATCCAGTCAAACTCTCAATTAACATAGATGGAGAAACCAAGATATTCCATGACAAAACCAAATTTACACAATATCTTTCTACAAATCCAGCACTACAAAGGATAATTAATGGTAAAGCACAAAACAAGGAGGCAAGCTACACCCTAGAAAAAGCAAGAAATTAATCGTTAAGAAACAAAACAAAGAAAAGACAAGCACAAAATAAACTCACATCCAAACACGAATATAACAGGAAGCAACAATCACTATTCCTTATTATCTCTCAAAATCAATGTATTCAATTCCCCAATAAAAAGACACAGATTAACAAACTGGATATGCAATGAGGTCCCAACATTTTGCTGCCTAAAGGACACACACGTCAGAGAAAAAGACAGAAACTACGTCAAAGTGAAACTCTAGAAAGCAACTTTCCAAGGAAATGGTCTGAAGAAGCAAGCTGGACTAGCCATTCTAATATCGAATAAAATCGATTTTCAACCATAAGTCATTAAAAAAAATGAGGAAGGATACTGCATATTCATCAAAGGAAAAATCCACCAAGATGAACTCTCAATCCTACATATTTATGCGCCAAATACAAGGACACCTATATATATATATATATATATATATATATATATATATATATATATATATAAAATAAACCTTACTAAAGCTCAAAGCACACATTGAACCTCACACAATAATAGTAGGAGATATCAACATCCCAGTCTCATCAATGGACAGATCATGGAAACAGAAATTAAACAGAGACATAGACAGACTAAGAGAAGTCATGAACCAAATGGATTTCAAAGATATTTATAGAACATTCTATCCTAAAACTAAAGGATATACCTTCTTCTCACCATCTCATGGTAATTTCTCCAAAATTGACCATATAATTGGTCATAAAACAGGCCTCAACAGTTACAGAAAGATAGAAATAATCCCATGCGTCCTATCAGACCACCGGAGGCTAAGCTGGTCTTCAACAACAATAAAGGAAGAACGCCCACATATACATGGAAGTTGAACAATGCTCTACTCAATGATAAACAAGTCAAGGAAGAAACAAAGAAAGAAATTAAAGACTTCTTAGAATTTATGAAAATGAAGGTACAGCATACCCAAACTTATGGGACACAATGAAAGCTGTGCTAAGAAGAAAACTCATAGCTCTGAGTGCCTGCAGAAAAAAACAGGAGAGAGAGCATATATCAGCAGCTTGACAGCACACCTAAAAAGCTCTAGAACAAAAAAAAGCAAACACACCCAGGAGGGTAGAAGGCAGTGCCACACCCACTCCAGTAGAGTCTGTATGACATGAAGTTCTTATGCTTCATTTCTATCAAGAACATAGGCATGTGCCTAGAATGGCTTGGCCTCCTGGAGATCCCTGGCAGTCTCCCTACAAAAAGATGATGACTCGGGTCTATACTTGCAGTGGAGGTGCCTTCTGTGTTCTAGCCTTGGTGACTTTAGCAATTTTAAGCCTGTCATCAATATCTGATTTTAAGAATATAGCAGTGTGGGAAGATGGTCTTCAGATGTCTCAGGAACTGAAAGTTCAGAGACAAAAACGTCTCATACAATCATGATCCTGATGAATTCAATGGCTGTGATGAATTCAACTGCTGTACCCATTAGCTCCCAGTACATAGGATAGAAATTAATTGCAGTACCTAACAACATGACTGTTCCAGAAAAGCCTTTCCCCCCCTTTTGGATAAGTTTTGTTTAGCATGATTCACAACAGTAACGATTCTTTTAGCAAGATCATAGACAAGTTCCAACAAGTTGAACATGGTTATAAAAGTTTCCTTACTAATCTGAGGGGCCATAAATATAGAGTTTAAACCTTATTAAAATAAAGGTAAATGATGAATGCATACCTGGTGCCCACAAGTCTGGCAGTATAACTGCAGTTTTCTAAACTATTGTTTGAGGCTGAGAATTGTTTCCTAGACTGTACGTTCAGCTTTCCTCCTTGCACGGAACATTTGGTGGGGAGATGAATAAGAGCTGGATGACTGCCAATTATGATGTACCTGTTCAAACTGCTTAAATCTATGCCACGAAGTAAAGCTTTTTGCAGCAGCACACACCTCGAGTTTGTGTCTGTCTGTCACGCCGAATCCATTCTCTACCTGAACTCCAAGCCTTGGTCCCTCTGCTGACACACTCCCTTGGGTGGTCTGCAGCAAGGCAGGAAATAATAAAACTCAGGGCTGAAATCAACTAAGGAGAAACAAAAAAGACTATATAAGGAATCAACAAAACCAGGAACTGGTTCTTTGACAAAATAAACCAGATAGATAAACACCTAGTCAGACTCACCAGAGGTCACAGAGAGTGTATCCAAGTTAACAAAATCAGAAATGAAAGGGAGATATAACAACAGAATCTGAGGAAATTAAAAAAAAAACTCATCAGATCCTACCACAAAAGCCTATGTTCAACAAAACTGGAAAATCTGGAGGAAATGGACAATTTTCTAGAAAAATACCAGCTACCAAAGTAAATCAAAAACAGATAAACCATTTAAACAACCCCATAACTCCTAAAGAAATGGAAATAGTTATTACAGATCTCCCAGCCAAAAAGAGCCCAGGACCAGATAGATGGGTTTAGTGCAGAATTCTATCAAAACCTCATAGAAGACCTCGAACCAATACTATCCAAACTATTACACAAAATTGAAACAGATGGAGCACTACCAAATTCCTTCATGAAAACACAAATACACTTATATAGCTAAACCATACAAAGACCCAACAATGAAAGAGAACTTTAGACTACTTTCCCTTGTGAATATTGATGCAAAAATACTCAGTAAATTTCTCCCAAACCAAAACCGAAAGTACATCAAAATGATCATCCATCATGATCAAGTAGGCTTCATCCCAGAGATGAAGGGATGTTTCAATATGCGGAAATCCACCAACATAATCCACTATAAACAAAATCAAAGGTAAAAATGGTCATTTCATTAGATGCTGAGAAAGCAATTGACAAAATTCACCATCCCTTTATGATAAACGTCCTGGAAAGAACAAAAATTCAAGGTCCATACCTAAACATAGTAGAAAAAATATACAGCAAACCAGTAGCTAACATTAAACTAAATGGAGAGGAACTTGAAGCAATCCCACTAGAATCAGGAACCAGACAAGACTTCCCACTCTCCCTACTTATTCAATATAGTACTCATAGATCTATCCAGAGCAATCAGACAAGGAAAGGAGGTCAAAGGGAAACAAATTGGAAAGGAAGAAGTCAAAATATCTCTATGCGCAGGAGATATGATATTATATTTAAGTGACCCCAAAAGTTCCACCAGAAAACTACTAAGCCTGATAATCAACTTTAGCAAAATGCTGGGTATAAAATTAACTCATGCAAATCAGTAGCCTTACTCTATTCAAAGGATAAACAGGGTGAGAAAGATAGTAGGGAAATGACACCCTTCACAATAGTCCCAAATAATATAAAATACCTCATTGTGACTTTTACAAAGCAAGTAAAATATCTGTATGGCAAGAATTTCAAGTCTCTGAAGAAAGAAATTGAAGAAGGTCTCAGAAGATGGAAAGACCTCCCATGCTCATGGATTGGCAGGATTAATATAGTAAAAATGGCCATTTTGTCAAAAGCAATCTACATATTCAATGCAATCCCAATCAAAAGTATAGAGATAGAAAGAGCAATTTGCAAATTAATTTGGAATAACAGAAAAAAAAATCCAGGTTAGAGAAAATTATACTCAATAGTAAAAGAAATTCTTTGGGAATCACAATCCCTGACCTCAAGCAGTGTTAGAGAGCAATAGTGATAAAAACTGTATGGTATTGGTGCAGAGACAGGCAGATAGATCAGTGGAATAGAATTGAAGACCCAGAAATGAACCTACATACTTATGGTCAATTGATCTTTGACAAAGGAGTCATGAAATGGAGAAAAAGATAGCATTTTCAACAAATTGTGTTCTTTCCACTGGAACTCAGCATATACAGAAATGCAAATATATCCATTCTTATGACCCTGTACAAAGCTTAAGTCCAAGTGGATCAAGGACCTCCACATCAAATCAGATACACTCAAACTAACAGAAGAAAAAGTGGGGAACAGTCTAGATCACATGGATACTGGGATAAATTCCTGAACCAAACACCAATGGCTTTTGCTCTAAGATCAAGAATAGACAAATGGGACCTCATAAAGCTGCAAACCTTCTGTAAGGCAAAGGACACTGTCATTAGGCTAAAACACTCTTCCATTGTTGGTGGGATTACAAGCTGGTACAACCACTCTGGAAATCAGCCTGGAGGTTCCTCAGAAAATTGGACATTCCAATACCTGAGGACCCAGCTATAGCTCTCCTGGGCATATACCCAAATGATACTCCAACAACAGAAAGACACATGCTTTACTATGTTCATAGCAGCCTTATCTATAATAGCCAGAAGGTATAAAGAATCCAGATGCCCTTCAAACAGAGGAATGGATACAGAAAATATGGTACGTCTACACAATGGAATACTACTCAGCTATCAAAAACAATAACTTCATGAAGTTCATAGACAAATTGATTGAACTAGGAAATATCATCCTTAGTGTGGTAACCCAATCACAGAAAAACTCACATGCTATGGCTCTGAGTATCTGCCTCTGTATTTTTCAGGCTCTGGCAGAGACTCTTAGGAGATAGCTTCTTGGCTATGAGGTGTCTAAGCAAGGTTACAGTTCTTTTCTTTCCATTTAATAACAGCAGGCTATATAATTTGACAGAAAAGAAAACCCTAAAAGACATAATTTGAAAATTGGATGGCCTTTCCTTCACTCTCTGCTCTACACTTCGTCCCTGTATGTCCTTTAGACAGGAGCAATTCTGGGTTAAAAATTTGGAGATGGCTCCATCCCCCAAACAGGGGTCTTGCCTAACCTCTGGATATGGCCAGAGTTTGTGCTATCTGAGGACCCCTTCCATATACAGACATGAAACCTAGACAACATTGCAGATGCCAAGAAGTCCTTGCTGACAAGAGCCTATTATAGCTGTCTCCTAAGAGGCTCTGCCAGAGTCTGACAAATACAGAGGCAGATGCTCACAGCCAACCATTGGACTGAGCATGGGGACCCCAATGGAGGAGTTAGATAAAGGACTGAAGGAGCTGAACAGGTTTGCAGCTCCATAGTAAGAACAATAATATTAACTGATTAGACTCCCAGAGCTCCCAGGGATTAAACATCCAATCAAAGAGTATACATAGAGGGAACCCATGTTTCTAGCTGCATATTTAGCCGAGGATAACATTATTTTGCATCAATAGGAGGCATAGCCCTTGGTCCTGTGAAGGCTCGAGTCCCCAGTGTATGGGAATTCCAGGGCAGGAAGACAGGATTGGGTGGGAGAAGAAGCATTTTCATAGTAGCAGGTGGAATTTGATATGATAAGGGGGTTCTAGAGAGGAAATCAAGAAAGGGGATAACATCTGAAATATAAATTCATAAAATATCCCATAAAAATAATTACTAGATCCCAGCACCCAAATATTGTGGGGAAGAGAGTGGACCACCCAGGAGTGCAGACATCCTGAGGTCAGAGGACAAACCGCAACCTCTGTGCACCTCGGCCCACATCCCTGGTCCAAGGGGAAACTGCAAAGTGCCTCTGGACACAGGGATGTAGGAACAGACAGCCGCCAGTACCCGCGGTTATGGTCTGTGCCCAGGATCAAACTGAACTGGCCAAACAGCTCCCTGCACCCAAATCCCATGGGGGAGAGAGCTGGACCTGCAGAAGTGTGGATATTCTTGAAAAGTCAGAGGAGACTACACTCTGGCCACAGTCCAGACACAAGAGAGAATAGCATAGTGCCAACTGTGCCTGGGGGGGTGAAAGGACATACTCGAGCAATCAGGGGCAGGACTCTTGGATTCCTGCCAGCGCCTAGAGCTGGAAGACAGTCT
Organism: Rattus rattus; assembly: GCF_011064425.1. NCBI lineage: Eukaryota > Metazoa > Chordata > Mammalia > Rodentia > Muridae > Rattus > Rattus rattus. The sequence goes on along the minus strand of NC_046172.1, from coordinate 122,930,808 downwards.
CCAAGAGCGCTGACACACCTGAAATCAGAGCACCTGTTCTCAGGAAAGGCTGAAAGAAAACAGGAAAACAGTTTTATAGGCATGCTGACACAGAGGCCTACATCAGGGTCAAGGAACTCTCAGAAACAGCAAGACAAGCAAACAATAGAGACAACCCAATGGCTAGAGGCAAGCACAAGAACCTAAGCAACAGAAACCAAGACTACTTGGTATCATTAGAGCCCAGTTTTCAAACCAAACAAAATACTGGATATCCAAACACAGCAAAAAATCAATATTTAGATTTAAAATCACATTTTTATAATAATGACTTTAACAAAGACATGAAGAACTCCCTTAGAGAAATGCAGGAAAACACAATTAAACAAGTAGAAGCCCTTAGAGAGGAAACAAAAATCCCTGAAAGAATTACAGGAAAACACAACCAAACAGGTGAAGGAACTGAAAATGGAAATAGAAACAATAAAGAAAGCAGAAAGGGAGACAACCCTGGATATAGAAAAGCCAAAAGAAGGAACAAGGAGCTGTAGATACAAGCATCACCAACAGAATACAAGAGGTAGAAGAGAGAATCTCAGGGGCAGAAGATACCATAGAAAACATGGACACAACTGTCAAAGATAATGTAAAATGCAAAAAGCTCCTAGCCCAAAACATACAGGAAATCCAGGAAACAATGAGAAGATCAAGCCTAAGGATAATAGGTATAAAAGAAAGTGAAGACTCCCAACTTAAAGGGCCAGTAAATATGTCCAATAAAATTATAGAAGAAAACTTCACTAACCTAAAGAAGGAGATGCCAATAAACATACAAGAAGCCTACAGAACTCCAAATAGATTGGACCAGAAGAGAAATTCCTCCTGTCACATAATATTTAAAACACTAAATGCACAAAACAATGAAAGAATATTAAAAGCAGTAAGGGAAAAAGGTCAAGTGACACATAAAGGAGAACAATAAGAATTCCACCAGACTTCTCACCAGAGACTATGAAAACCAGAAGATCCTGGACAGATGTCATACAGACCCTAAGAGAGCACAAATGCCAGCCCAAGTTACTGTATCCAGCAGAACTTTCAATTAACATAGATGGAGAAACCAAGATATTCCCCGACAAAACCAAATTTACACAATATCTTTCTCTAAATCGAGCCCTACAAAGGATAATAGATGAAAATCTCCAATACAAGGAGAGAAACTGCACTGTACAGAAAGCAAGAATATAATTTCCTTGCAATGAACCCCAAAGAGAGACAAACAAACATAAATCCACCTATAACAACAAAAAGAACAGGAAGTGACAATCACTATTCCTTAACATCTCTCAACATCAATGGTGTCAATTCCCCAATAAAAAGACATGACTAAGAGCCTGGATACTTAAAGAGGACCCAGCATTTTGCAGCATGCAGGAAACACATCTCAGAGACAAAGACAGACACTACCTCAGAGTAAAAGATTGGAAAACAACTTCCCAAGCAAATGGCCCAAAGAAACAAGCTGGAGTTGCCATTCTAATATCAAATAAAATTGACTTTCAACCAAAAATAACTAAAAAGATAAGGAAGGACACTTCATATTTATCAAAGGAAAAATCTACCAAGATGTACTCTCAATCCTAAATATCTATGCTCCAAGTGCAAGGGCACCTACATTCATAAAAGAAACCATAATAAAGCTCAAATCACACGTTGTACCTCACACCAGTAATAGTAGGAGATTTCAACACCCCACTCTCTTCACTGGACAGATCATGGAAACAGAAGTTAAACAGAGATGTAGAGAAACTAAGAGAAGTTATGAACCAAATGAATTGAACAGATATTTATAGAACATTCCATCCTAAAACAAAAGGATACACCATCTTCTCACCACCTCTTGGAACCTTCTTTAAAATTGACCATATAATTGGTCAGAAAACAGGCCTCAACAGATACAGGAAGATAGAAATAATCCCGTGCATCCTATCAGATCACCATGCTCTAAGACTGGTTTTCAATAACATCAGTAATGACAGAAAGCCCACATATACATGGAAGGTGAAAACACTCTATTCAATGATAATTTGGCCAAGGAAGAAATAAAGAAAGAAATTAAAAATTTCTTAGAATTTAATGAAAATGAAGGCACATCAATATGCAAACTTATGGGAGACAATGAAAGCAGTGCTAAGAAGAAAGCTCATAACTCTGAGTGCCTCTAAAAAGAAACTGGAGAAAGCATACATTAGCAGCCTGACAGCACACCTGAAAGCTCTAGAAGAAAAAGAAGCAAATACACACAAGAGGAGTAGAAAGCAGGAAATAATCAAACTCAGGACTGAAATCAACCAAGTAGAAACAAAAGGCTATACAAAGAATCAACAAAACCAGGAGCTGGTTCTTTGAGATAAACAAGATAAATCCTTAGTCAGACTAACCAGAGCGCACAAAGGGTATATCCAAATTAACAAAATGAGAAATGAACAGGGAGATAAAACAACAGAATCAGAGGAAAGTCTAAAAATCATCAGATCCTACTACAACAGACTCTATTTAACAAAAGTGGAAAATCTGGAGGAAATGGATAATTTACTAGACAAACACCAGGTACCACAAAGAAAATTAGGATCAGATAAACCATCTCAACAATCCCATAACTCCCTAAGAAATAGAAGCAGTTATTGAAAGTCTTGGGTCCAAGAAAAGTCCAGGTCCAGATGGGTTCATGCAGAATTCTATCAGACCTTCATAGAAGACCTCATACCAATAATGTCCAAACTATTCCACAAAATATCAACAGACAGAGCACTACCAAATTCCTTCTATGAAGCCACAATTACACTTACACATAAACTGCACAAAGACCCAATAAAGAAAGAGAACTTCAGACCAATTTCCCTTATGAATAATGGTGTAAAAATACTGAATCAAATTCTCACAAATTGAACCCAAGAACACATCAAAATGATCATCCAGCATGATCAAGTAGGCTTCATCCCAGGGATGCAAGGATGGTCCAGTATAACGAAATCCATCAATGTGATGCATTGTGTAAACAAACTCAAAGAAAAAATGGTATGATCATCTCAACAGATGCTGTGAAAGCATTTTGCAAAATTCAACACCCCTTAATGTTAAATGTCTTGGAGAGATCAGGAATTCAAGGCCCATATCTAAACATCTTAAAAGCAATGTACAGCAAACCAGTAGCCAACATCAAGCTAAAACTCAGGGACTAGACAAGGCTGCCCACTTTCTCCCTATTTATTCAATATATTACTGGAAGTTGTAGCCAGAGTAATCAGAAAACAAATGGAGGTCAAAGAGATACATACTGGAATGGAAGAAGTCAAAATATCACTGTTTGCTGATGATAAGTGAGCCTAAAAGTTCCACCAGAGTTGTTATAAAATTATTTCAAACAAATCTGTAGCCTTCCTACTCTTCAAAGGATAAACAGGCTGAGGAAAAAATTAAGGAAATGATACCCTTCCCCATAGTCACAAATAACATAAAATACCTCAGTGTGACTCTAACTAAGCAAGTGAAAGATCTGTATAACAAGAACTTTAAGTCTCTGAAGAAAGTAATTAAAGAATTCTCAGAAGATGGAAGGATGTCCCATGCTCTTGGATTGGTAGGATTAATATGTGAAAAGGGGCCATTTTGCCAAAAGCAATTTACAGATTCAATGTAATCTACATCAAAATTCCAACTCCATTCTTCATAGAGTCAGAAAGAGAAATTTGCAAATTCATTTGGAATAATTAAAAACCCAGGATAGTGAAAACTATTCTCAACAACAAAAGAACTTCTGCAGGAATCATTATCCCTGACCTCATATTGCATAGCAATAGTGATAAAACTGCATGGTAATGGCAAAAAGACAGGCAGGTAGATCAGTGGAGTAGATAGCCAAAGAACCATATTAAAAATGGGGTACAGAACTAAACAATGAATTCCCAACTGAGTAATATTAAATGGCTAAGAAGTACCAAAAGATTTGTTCAACATCATTCATCAGGGAAATGCAAATCAGAAAACCCTGAGATTCCACTTCATACCAGTTAGAATGGCTAAGATAAAGTATTCAGGTGAAAACAGATGCTGATGGGAAGGAAAAGCAACACCCCTCCATTGTTGGTGGGTTTGCAATTTGGTTCATCCACTCTGGAAATCAGTGTGGAGGGTCCTCAGAAAATTGGACATTGCACTATTTCAAGAACCAGCTATACCCTTCTATGGGTGCATACCCAAAAGTTGCTCCAATATGTAACAAGGACACATGCTCCACTATGTTCACAGCAGCCTTATTTATAATAGCCAGAAGCTGGAAAGAACCCAGGTGTCCTTCAACAGAGGAATGGATATAGAAAATCTGGTATATCTACCCAAAGGAGTATTACTTATGAGCTATCAAAAACATGGCTTCATGAAATTCATAGGAAAATGGTTGAAACTACAAAATATCATCCTGAGTGAGGTAACCCAATCACAAAAGAACAAACAGTATGCACTCACTGGTAAGTGGATATTCACCCAAAAACTTGAATTACCCAAGGTACAGTCCACAGATCTCATGAAGCTCTAGAAGAAGGACAACCAAAGTGCAGATGCTTCAGTTCTTTTTAAAAAGGAACAAAAATATTCATAGGATGAGATAAAGGAGACAAAGTTTGGAGAAGAGACCAAATGAATGACCATTTAAAGCCTGCTCCACCTGAGGGACCCAGTCCATATACATACAACCAGCAAACCCAGACAATATTGCTGATTCCAAGAAGTTCATGCTGACAGGAGCCTGATGTAGATATCTCCTGAGAGGCTCTGCTAGAACATGACAAATACAGAGGGGAATGCTTGCAGCCAACCATTGAACTGAGAAATCGGTCCACATTGAAGGAGTTAGAAAGAGGATGGAAGGAGCTAATGAGGCTTGAAACCCCATAAGAACAATAATACCAACCAACCAGAGCTCCTAGGGACTAAGCCACTACCTAAAGACTATATATGTACAGACCCATGGCTCCAGCTTGATATGTATCAGAGGATGGCCTTGTTGGGCACCAATATTAGGAGAAGTCCTTGGTTGTCGCGTGCCCAACATCCCGCCAGCAAGAACGATGCGCGGCAACAGGATTCTTCTGCGAACAAGCCTTTACTGTGGTACAGCTCTCTTGAACAGGGACCCTGAGCGCAAAAGTCGTAAACACCTTATATACCCAACAGTATGCTAGTAATCTCTCAGGGATTGGTGGGGCACGGATCACCCCACTATCACCCCACTACTTGTCCTCCAGGGATTGGCAGAGAATGAATCACCTCACTAGCATGGTACCGCCCCTCATTAGCATATTAACGGGCAACTGACACCTGGTGCAAAAACCGCACATGTGCAGTACCATTGTTCACCACTGGAAGGCGCCCTACATCTCATTATCGTATGGCCGCCCTAGCAAGGGGACAAGCCTGCACTTGCGCGGTAAGTTGTCGACATCCAGACGAGGCTGGATGTTGGCACCATCTTTGTTTTGCCACGCCGCTCTCTACACTTGGTCTTGCCAAGGCTGCATCCCCCAGTGTCTGGGAATGCCAGGGTAGGGAAGCAGAAAGAGGAGGCAGTTGGGAAGGGGAACACCTTTATAGAAGAAGGGGAAGGTGTAGGGGACTTATGGACAGAAAACCAGGAAAGAAAATAACATTTGAAATGTAAATAAAAATTACCCAATTTAAAAAAAAATGGGTTGATTTGCATTCTTTTATATGCCGAACTCCAGTGGAAAGAGCACCATTTGTTGAAAATTCTGTCTTTTTTCCATTGACTACTTTTCAACAGTCAAGTGACCAGGGCTGTGTGGGTTCATTACTGTGTCTTTAATTCTATTCCACTGATCTACCTGCCTGTCTCTGTACCAGTATCATGCAGTTTTTGTATCCCGATTTCCCTGTAAGACCACTTGAGGTCAAGGATGTTGATTTCCCCCGAAGTCATTTTATTGTTGAGAAGAGTTGTCACCATCCTTGGCTTTTTGTTATTCCAAATCTATTTGCAGATTGCTCTTTCTAACTCTATGTAGAATTGAGTTGGAATTTTGAGGGGATTTCACTGAATCTGTAGATTGTTTTTGGTAAAATGGCCATTTTCACTATATAAATCCTGCCAATCCGTGAGCACGGGAGACCTTTCTATCTTCTGAGATCCTTTTCATTTTTTTTTTCTTCAGAGATGTAAAGTTCTTGTCATACAGATCTTTCACTTGCTTCATTAGTGCCACACCGAAGTATTTTATATTAGTTGTGACTACCATAAAAGGTTACAATTGTAAAGGGTGTCATTTCCCTAATTTCTTTCTCATCCTGTTCATCCTTTGAGTAGAGGAAGGCTGCTGATTTGTTTGAGTTAATTCTATATCCAGGCACTTTGCTGAAGTTGTTTATCAGGCTTAGTAGTAGTAGTTCTCTGGTGGAAATTTTGGGGTCACTTAAGTATTATCATATCATCTGCAAATAGAGATATTTTGACTTATTCCTTTCCAATTTGTATCCCATTGACCTGTTCTTGATGTCTAATTGCTCTGGGTAGGACTTGGACTACTATACTGAATAAGTAGGGAGAGAGTGGGCAGCTTTATCTAGATCCTGATATTAGTGGGATTGCTTCAAGATCCTCTCTATTTAGTTTGATGTTGGCTACTGGTTTGCTGTATATTGCATTTACTATGCTAAGTTATGGGTCTTGAAATTCTGATTTTTCCAAAAGTGGTTTTGAATTTTGTTACATGATCATGTGTTTTTCTTTTCCTTTGCATTTCTTTACATAGTGGAATACTTACATGGATTTCCATATATTGAATAATCCCTTCATCTTTGGGATGAACCCTACTTGATTATGGTGAATGAATATTTTGATGTGTTCTTGGATTCAGTTTGGGAGAATTTTATTGAGTATTTTTCTATTGATACCCATGATGGAAATTGCTCTTAAGTTCTCTCTCTTTGTAGCATCTTTGTGTGGTTTAGGTATAAGTCTAATTGTGGCTTGGGTAGTGTTCCTTATATTTCTATTCTGTGGAATAGTTTGAAAAGTATTGCTTCATGCTGGTTCTTTCACAAATGTTTTCCCATGAACAAAGTATATTAAATAAGAATTAGCTATTTGGCATGATAATTTGATAAGATTCAGTAACAAAAGATTAACTTGTTATTTATATATTTTCAGAACACTCCAGAAAAAATATCACAAAAATGCTCTGAAGGCAAAGTTATAATACATACCATAATGGATTTTTCAAACTAAAATTATTGTGTGAAGAAAACCCCAACCATATTAACATTGCTTAGGTAAATTTGATGCACGCGTTCTTTATCAATCATATTGTTTTCTTCTCACATTTTGCTTTTTCACAATACAATGTAGTCAACACAAGTTTAATTTATTCTTTTATGTTTTTTCAAGTTATTTTGAGTTTAATCCTTGAATACCTGTGTGAAAGTTAGAAAATAAATGTTTAAAAACATGTATTAGTAGTACATTCTCATATATAAAGCTCCACAAATGAAAAGGTGTGTAATAAAAAGCTTCTCCATTTTCCTCTATCAATTTTTCTTTTCCACATGTTATAAATATTATGATTTGGGTTTTTCCATCCCATAGATAATGAACTCAAACAAACATCAAGATATTTGCTTATATATCTTAGTGTAAACTCCCATCCTTCACACAAATGGTAATACATTAATCACACCCCACCTAATCTGAATCATTTTTCCAATGACCAATATATTTTGAAAATCTTTTTACACACACACACACACACACACACACACACACACACAGACCCACACACACATATATATGACATCTTTGTTATTTTTTATGTTCATGCAATCTTCCAGTGTGTGACCTTGTAATAATTTATTTGCCTACTCCCTTCTTGATGGTTTTAATGAGTAACCTTTTATATTAGGCCCTTATGCATGTGTAATTATCTGTAGAGTATAAATTCCTTATAGGAAAATTGCTTGGTATAAGTTGAAGTTCAATTGTAACTTTCCAAAATTGGTATCTATCGATGCCTCAATACTTTCTTCGTAGTTTATTAGACTGTGTTCCTCAACCCGAGGAAAATGTATCTTTGCCTGTTTTACAATAGGAATACAAGGCCCATACCTAAACATAATAAAAGCCATATATAGCAAACCAGTTGCTAACATTAAACTAAATGGAGAGAAACTTGAAACAATCCCACTAAAATCAGGGACCAGACAAGGCTGCCCACTCTCTCCCTACTTATTCAATATAGTTCTTGAAGTTCTAGCCAGAGCAATCAGACAACAAAAAGGAAGTCAAGGGGATACAGATGGAAAAAGAAGAAGTCAAAAATGTCACTACTTGCAGATGATATGATAGTATGTTTAAGTGATCCCAAAAGTTCCACCAGAGAACTACTAAAGCTGATAAACAACTTCAGCAAAGTGGCTGGGTATAAAATTAACTCGAATAAATCAGTAGCCTTCTTCTACACAAAAGAGAAACAAGCCGAGAAAGAAATTAGGGAAAGGACACCCTTCATAATAGACCCAAAAAATATAAAGTACCTCGGTGTGACTTTACCTAAGCAAGTAAAAGATTTGTACAACAAGAACTTCAAGACTCTGAAGAAAGAAATTGAAGAAGACCTCAGAAGATGGAAAGATCTCCCATGCTCCTGGATTGGCAGGATTAATATAGTAAAAATGGCCATTTTACCAAAAGCGATCTACAGATTCAATGCAATCCCCATCAAAATACCAATCCAATTCTTCAAAGAGTTAGACAGAAAAATTTGCAAATTCATCTGGAATAACAAAAACACAGGATAGCTAAAACTATCCTCAACAATAAAAGGACTTCAGGGGGAATCACTATGCCTGAACTCAAGCAGTATTACAATAGTGATAAAAGTATTAGCAATAGTGATAAAAACTGCAAGGTATTGGTACAGAGATAGACAGATAGACCAATGGAACAGAATTGAAGACCCAGAAATGAACCCACACACCTATGGGCACTTGATTTTTGACAAAGGAGCCAAATCCATCAAATGGAAAAAAGATAGCATTTTCAGTAAATGGTGCTGGTTCAACTGGAGGTCAACATGTAGAAGAATGCAGATCGATCCATGCTTATTACCCTGTACAAAGCTTAAGTCCAAGTGGATCATGGACCTCCACATCAAGCCACATACACTCAAGCTAATAGAAGAAAAACTAGGAACACATGGGCACTGGAAAAAATTTCCTGAGCAAAACACCAATGGCTTATGCTCTAAGATCAAGAATCAACAAATGGGATCTCATCAAACTGCAAAGCTTCTGTAAGGCAAAGGACACTGTGGTTAGGACAAAATGGCAACCAACAGATTGGGAAAAGATCTTTACCAATCCTACAACAGATAGAGGCCTTATATCCAAAATATACAAAGAACTCAAGAAGTTAGACCGTAGGGAGACAAATAACCCTGTTAAAAAATGGGGTTCAGAGCTAAACAAAGAATTCACAGCTGAGGAATGCCGAATGGCTGAGAAACACCTAAAGAAATGTTCCACATCTTTAGTCATAAGGGAAATGCAAATCAAAACAACCCTGAGATTTCACCTCACACCAGTGAGAATGGCTAAGATCAAATCTAAGGTGACAGCAGATGCTGGCGAGGATGTGGAGAAAAGGAACACTCCTCCATTGTTGGTGGGATTGTAGACTGGTACAACCATTCTGGAAATCAGTCTGGAGGTTCCTCAGAAAATTGGACATTGAACTGCCTGAGGATCCAGCTATACCTCTCTTGGGCATATACCCAAAAGATGCCCCAACATATAAAAAAGACTTGTGCTCCACTATGTTCATCGCAGCCTTATTTATAATAGCCAGAAGCTGGAAAGAACCCAGATGCCCTTCAACAGAGGAATGGATACAGAAAATGTGGTACATCTACACAATGGAATATTACTCAGCTATCAAAAACAATGACTTTTGAAATTCCTAGGCAAATGGTTGGAACTGGAAAATATCATCCTGAGTGAGCTAACCCAATCACAGAAAGACACACATGGTATGCACTCATTGATAAGTGGCTATTAGCCCAAATGCTTGAATTACCCTAGATGCCTAGAACAAATGAAACTCATGATGGATGATCAAAATGTGAATGCTTCACTCCTTCTTTAAAAGGGGAACAAGAATACCCTTGGCAGGGAATAGAGAGGCAAAGATTAAAGCAGAGACTGAAGGAACACCCATTCAGAGCCTGCCCCACATGTGGCCCATACATATACAGCCACCCAATTAGACAAGATGGATGAAGCGAAGAAGTGCAGACCGACAGGAGCCGGATGTAGATCTCTCCTGAGAGACACAGCCAGAATACAGCAAATACAGAGGCGAATGACAGCAGCAAACCACTGATTTGAGAATAGGACCCCCGTTGAAGGAATCAGAGAAAGAACTGGAAGAGCTTGAAGGGGCTCGAGACCCCATATGTACAACAATGCCAAGCAACCAGAGCTTCCAGGGACTAAGCCACTACCTAAAGACTATACATGGACTGACCCTGGACTCTGACGTCATAGGTAGCAATGAATATCTAGTAAGTGCACCAGTGGAAGGGAAGCCCTGGGTCCTGCTAAGACTGAACCCCCAGTGAACTAGATTGTTGGGGGAGGGCGGCAAGGGGGTAGGATGGGGAGGGAATACCCATAAAAAAAGTGGGAGAGGGAAGGGATGTTTGCCTGGAAATCGGAAAGGAATAACACTCGAAATGTATATAAGAAATATTCAAGTTAATAAAAAAAAAAAGGCATCATGTGAATATTTTGATTTAAAAGAACTACTATTTCTACAAATATTACAAGTTCTTTGATTTTATAATATAATGATTCAGCAACTGTACCCAGCAGGGTCATGAAAATGTCAGATACAGATAGTACTTATTGTAAATTGATAAAATTAAATTTTCAAGATAATTACTGACAGAATTTTTTTTCATTGTTTTCCCTGTAACCCCCATGAATATAAAATCTATTTAGTTTCTGTCTTCTACAGTACTCAGAAAGTGAGAGCTAATGATGCAAGATTAAACCAGGTGCAGCCTCTTTTCAAGTCCATTTTCTCCAAGCATGTTAATTTAGAGTTTGAAAGCTGCACATGCTGTAAGTGTGGCAGATGACTTGCCTAAAATGATGGTTTTTCCATCTGGACTGTGGAGTTTTGAGTATGGGTGAAAAAGAACAGATTCATAACTTTTCTTAAAAAGGATTTTACCCTTAGAATATAGACCGTCTTGATTTATAGAGCTTTACAAATTTTTTTAAGTTTTAAACAAACAACAATTTCCCCAAGAATAAATTCAATATGAATAAGGATAATAGATGGAAAAGTAAGGTGATGATTACGAACCTTAATAAAACACAATAAAAATAATTTAATTGGTGTTAATATTTACACCTTTATAATCACATCTAATATATTTAATTTCTCTCAGACCCTTACGGAAGACTTTATCTATACTAAAAGTAAATCATAAAACACCATCAAAGAAGTGAGCAAAGAAATAAATTGTAACAAGACTGTTAAGTCCAGACATTTTCAACAAGGCTAGACTTTGTCTGCCTTCCAACCTGGAGAATGTACTTATTTTCTTCCTCTGCATTATCACATGTTGAAGTAAATCATAATAATTTGATTTCTCTACCGGTAGTTTGCTGTGGATCTTTGAGAGCAGTATAACTGACACTGTGTTTGAATCAAAGAGAATGAGGTCTTAAATCTAAGTATAGTCTATGTTAGCATTTTCTATTGGAGTATATTCTATGAGTCATTATGTAATGTCATTCTGCCCAAAAAAGGAAAAATAATATTTTTACCACTACCTGTGAGGTACCTAATACATTTCAAATAATAAATATTTTAGGATAAATGACATTTAAGACAATTATTCTGCCGTTTTCAGTACTGGTAAACTGAGATGTCAATGCAAAGCATTTTTTTTCTATTGCTGAACACCAGTATGTCACTTTATTATTAGATTATTTCCCATCTGTCTCATACCTGTCAATGTTCACACAAGGAAAAAGACTGGCCAGACTAGAGGCAGCTGACCAATCAGCTGACAAGTTTATGCTCTCAGCACACACCAACTCTAACTCCTCGGACATCTTAGTTCAGGCTCAGGACTTTTAAAATTGGTGTCAAGATTGTCACATCTTTACATACAGATAGAATTCAGAAGTACATAATTATATATATATATATATATATATATATATATATATATATATTCTTTTCCACAATATTTAATTTATACACTACTGTAACTCTATATGACTTCTGAAGACAGGTTAGGGGACAAGTCACTGGTTAGAAACAAGGGAAGTAGTTTTGGTCCACTATTGGTGTGATGGTTCTGCTCCTCCCTCTGTGTGACATCCCATGACACACAACACATGCACAGACATCCACTTGTCAACAAATGGGTAAGACAGCACTCAACAGACACTTGTTTACCCAGAGGGTCACCAACCACACACAACTAATAAGGCTATGACCCAGCTCTGCAGTATAATGGCCAACACTGATGATCTAAAGTGGGCACCATATATACACCTGAATATAAAAACCACTGGAGACCAAACGCGTACGGCTGAGTTCAGAGGCGCCACTCTGAGGCTGGACGTGACCACAGAGGAGTATGTACATTACTTGGAAAACAGCTGCGACAGTTTATTGCAATGCCCCGTATAGACATCTCTCCTGGCTCACACCGATGTGGCTCTGCACTGAGAGCCACACTGGCTTCTGGCCCTTGGAAGGTCCCTGCTTAAGGATTTCAAGCAAATGTGCTCTATGGCTTCACTCATGTCTACCCTCACAGCTCTCAACTGTGTGACTGTCACACTGAGGGACTGCAGCTTAAAGCACAAACTGTTAGCTAGCTCTAGGAAGTTTCTTAAGTATCATTTTACTTAGTAAAGTCGGGTTACACTGTGAAGTTCTGAGTAATATACACTAACCCTAAAGTAGCCGTCACTGAGCAGGAAAGAAAAGTGGTGGCCTGTGCCCTGCCTGCTCTGACTCACATGCTCAGGTGCAGCTGTCACTCAGAAACAGGACAGCAGCTGAAGAGTGAGGAAAGGACCCTGGCCAGCTGCACCTACCCCACAGGCCGCTTGAACACTGCTTACAAACCCCCTAGGGCACCGTGGAAAACCCAGCATCTGGGCTTCCCAAGATCAGGGAGGACAGGCATCGAGAGAGGATGCCTGGGGAGAGGAGATAGCTATCAGTCCGGAGTCGTCGGTAGGGAGAGGACGAGCTAGAGCTCTGCGTTCAGTGTGTGGTAGGAAGGCAGCAGGACAGACTCCCAAGCACTACCCTTCCTGAGTAGTTTCTCATCAGCTGCTCTTCACAGCTGAGCCAAACGCTGCCATGGAATGGAAGAAACCCGAGGCCACCTCACCACCAAGCTCCTGGAAAACCACCCCAGGAAGTTCTGACTTTGCTGCCTGCCACCTGTGTGCACTGTGGCTACTGCAGCAAGCCCTGTGCTTCTCGCTCCACACAGGTTTGAAGGAAACTCTGCCTTGTGTCCTGCAGGGGAAACTTACACAGAGCCTCTTTTTTTGTTCTGTCAGATAGACATACACACTCTAGAGTTAAGACTTGAGTTCACCTCATCGCCTCACAAAAGATCATCTCCTTGTAATTCTATGGGGTAAGCTGCCTCACAAACTAAGTAGCTGATCTCACCTACTACAAACAAGAACACTTCTGTCAATGAAGATATGAGAGCCCCAACTCGTTCACAGTCATTTAAGACAAACAGGTGTGGGGCTCAGACTCAACTCTAGGTTCTCGGTGCACAGGCCCAGGCGGCTGGCCTGTGGGCATCGCATCCTGCGTTATTGCTTTGGTTCTGTCTCGGGCACCAGTGGGCCTCAGAGCATGGAGTTTCCCTATCACCGGAGGTCAGGCCAGGAATTTGCGCTTTTCACAAGGAAACAAAAGCATTTTCCTCCAGGTTAAGTGCAGAACATGAATTTCTAAGCGCTCCATTACGTTGGGTTCCAGATACACAACTTTATCCTGGTCATCCACACTGAAAATCATGAACGTAAAATCACACAGTAGACTTTTCAGCTGGAAAAGAAAAGTAGCGTGTAGCAGTATGCACAAAGACCATGCATTGTCACGTCAGAACAGGTGAAGTGAGCACACTACAGCTCAGATGACGTGGCAGCAGCTGGCGGGGCTGGAGGCGCAGAGCAGCCCTTCCTTGCGGCTGCGCTGGATGTTCCCAGAGATGGTCTTCTCGCAGAGAGGTAGCTGGAGCACGTTGTTCCTCAGCTTCTTGGTCCTCACAGGGTCAAGGTCAGCGGAGCGGCCTGGGCCTGGGGCACTGATGCACATCTTCCAAGTGGACCTCTCCTGCACCTTCACGCTGGACAACAAGGCCTTCTGCGGGTCCAGAATGTATTTGGCGCCATGGAGCTGCGAGCCTAGACACAGGCTCACGAGTTTGAGGCTCTGCACAAGCTCTGCACCACGTGGAGAGGCAGAGGCGGGGGAGGATGAGGAGGAGTCAGGGCCTGCACAGCACCTGGAGGAACCTGCTGTACCCGATGGGGTCCCACCTGAGCCTCCCTGGCCACTGCCGCCCGTGCCCTGCCCTCCTGGACTGGCCTTGTCCACACCACCACCGCCGCTAGGTTTGCTCTGACCGCCACCATCGCCCTCACTGCCTGGTGGCCCCTCACTGCTGTCAAGCTGGTGCCACGAGTAAGCCAAGCCACTGTCCTTGTCCAGCCGCCAGCAGCTCTCAGAGTCATCATCGCTGGTCTCAGAGCTGCTGCAGCTCGAGCCACTGCCCTGGCTTTTCCTGCCGTGGTAGCACTTGTGCACTGTGCCTGGTGACTCGATGTTCATCTTCAGCCGGCTCAGCTTGGGTGGTAGGTTCTCGTCCATGTCAAAGTCGTCGTCAGACTCACCCTCCTCGAAGATCTGGTTGAGCACGGGGGCACTCTTTCGAGATGTCAGGCGGTTGGTGACGGATGGCTTCTGGCACAGCACCACCTTCGTGGACAGGGACACAGGCTTCTTGTCCTCCTCATCTTCCTCCTCAACTTCTTCCACCCTGAAGAGACACTTCCGCCCACTGGCTGCAGGCTTCAGGCTTGCGGGTGGAACAGTGGACAGTGTTGGCCCCGCCAGCTCCGGGAGCTCATCTTTCTTGGCTGGGTCACACAGGCCTTTGCTCCTGTGGCCATTGAGGACACTGTCACCAGCCCGAGCAGGAGACTGCGGGACTGTGGCATGTGACAGAGGGGTGGCAGTGAGATCATCTTCAAGGTCTTGGGGTACATCAATTTTAGTTGGCCATGACTGCCTGAACTGGGCCTTGATGTTGCTGGGGCTCGCAGACCTGGTCTGTATTTCTTTCTCTTGCTTTTCTCGCAGGATCCTTTCAGCAAGTAAGAAGTAAGTGGCGGTGATGTGGTTGTACCTGTTGGTGTCCAGGGCTTCTAGGATGGCGTCTTGGTCTGCGATGTCCCCAAGCACCATGCGCTGGATGATGCTATTGTGCTCCTCTTCCGAGAGGTTCTTGTAGGACACGAGGGGAATGTTATACTTGGTGGCTGGTGAGGGGTCCACTCCCTGGAGCCAAGGGTGGCTTTCAATCTCTTCCAGACAGGCTCTCCTTTTGGGGTCTCTCTGCAGCATCCGTGTGATTAGGCTACTGCAGGGGCATCGTACTCATTGCCAAGCAGGATTTCCGGAGCAGAGTACGCAAGAGACCCACAGCTTGTAGTGAGATTCTTTCCAGGCTGAAACTTGTTGCTGAAGCCAAAGTCTGTCAACTTCACAAGACCTTGTTTTTCAAAAAAGACTACATTCTCTGGTTTTAAGTCTCTGTGAACCACATGGAGTTTATGGCAATAGAATATAGCATGAAATATCTGAGCAAAGTACTTCTTGGCCAAGTCTTCATTAAGACCCTCCTCGTGCTTCATTATGTAATCAAACATATCTCCTCCGTCTCCAAGTTCTAGAATGAAATACAGTTTGGTCTGGGTGTCTATGACCTCATAGAGACGCACGATGTTGGGGTGCTGCACTAGCTTCATGAACCTGACTTCCTGGAAGAGGTGACCAGTGGCTAGAGTGTCCAGCTTCGTCTTGTCAATGACTTTCACTGCCACCTTCTCACCTGTGAAGACATGCCTGGCCAGTTTGACCACTGCGAAGTGACCTCGACCCAAGGTTTTATCCAGATCATACAATCCAGCAATTTTTCCATCATAGCCTCGCTTGAACCCTGCCATGCTGGTTCAATGAAGGGGAAATACTTAAAAAGTGCTTGAAGTGGGTCTTCTCATATGAGCATATCCCAATATGTCCCTGCTTCTATGCCAGCCAGGCTCCTGGGACATCCCGTAGGTACCCCTTTCTTCTCCGATCTCGGTGGGACCTCCATTTGTTGGCGCCAGCACTGACACAGCACCAAGAATCAGGCGAAAGCCTGTGGAATGAAGGAAACACACACACACAAAAACACATACAGGTTATCGTGTCAAGCCAAGAGAGGAAGAGAAGAGAGAGAGAGAGAGAGAGAGAGAGAGAGAGAGAGAGAGAGAGGAAGAGGAAGAGAGAGGAAGAGGAAGAGCAGAAGAGAGTCAGAGAGAGAGAGGAAGGAGGAAGAGAGGAAGAGCAGAAGAGCATTTTTTTTTCCTTGACAGATTTATACCTGCATGTAAATGGAACTATTTTCATTGTCAAAGCATTCATTCACTAAATACTGAATTAGCATTAGGTATTTATCAAGTTGTTTTACATTTTTAATTGTTTATGAACATGATAACAGGAAGCATGTTTTTGTTTTGTTCAGAGAATGTGTAGATATATAATTGTTAATTGCCAGGTCATAACAGTTATATAAATATAAAATCCATTTTTATATTTTAGTTCTAGATTACTTTGGTTTTTTCATAAAGAAAAAAATCTATTCATTCTATATAATTGGATAATTTAATATTATATTTGAATATGGCAATAGAATTTATATAAAAACTGACTTTTTCTTATGTTATAAAACAAAGGAAGATATTGTTTTACATTAGAATTATTCTTAGTTTGTGTGCACATGTGTGTAGGTGTGTACAGCATAAGTACATGAGAAGGTCTAAGGACAACTTTGCAGAGGAAATTCTCTTCATCCACAATGTATGTAAGAGAGATAAAACTGTAGTCATCCAGTTTTGATGGAAAGCACCATTTTGGCTGAACCATCATACCATCCTTTATATTTTCTTTTTGACTAGCAAATATAATAAATGTATTAAAGATATTTCTGATCAGCTGACAAACAGAATTTTTTTTCTTGATTGTTACAATGGAAGTCTGAATATTACAGCTCTTCTTTAATTAGAGGTTGACTCTACTCCCAAGGAGAGAAATATGTTTTCTTCTTGAATTTAGGAAAATCTAACACAGTGACATAAAGGATGTTATGTGACTTTCAATCATCAATAGTAGATTTCTAATTCTTTATGAAGAATATAGGTGTTTGCATACTAAATTCTATTCCAATGTTTTCTGTTTTTTTTAACACTTCAGAAAAATTTACAGTCTTTATGGCCTACTCAATATTTGCTAATACTTACCAGTGAAACCTTAGCACAAATATCTACCAGAATCTTTTCGCTCATCTTTTGTGCATGTACACTGCTGACAATTACACAGCATCATCACCAGATTTAATTAAATTACAGTTTCCATCAGAACTTTTTGTTGTTTTCTGTATTTTATATATAGGATGCCAGAGAATTGGAAGGTGGAAGACTTGGCCTAGTGACAGATTAAAGTTGCTTTGTATAATAATGTTGATCTGTTTACTTATCCTGACTTAAATTACTCTAGATGATACAAGCTGCTGGTCTCTTGGTAAATGAACACCTGCTGCTTAACAAGTGGGGATTAAGAGGTTCTTTGTTCTTTTCTCCACATTTCCTCAGCCCTAAAGCTGAGAGTTTAACTCCTTGTGAACTAGACAAAGTTGTTCACAGGAAGAGAGAAGAAAGATACTTTTATAAAGGATTCTCATCTTTATTTCTAAGGGAAAGTAAAAGTAAAATGTGAAAAAATATTAAGATAGATGGCATCTTAATTTTTAAGTTGCTCTCTTTAGTTCTAAACTACTCTACTCTCTTAATTTCTAAGTTAGTCTACTCTCTCTAATTTTAAGTTATTCTACTCTGTTGTTTCATCCCATAGTTTTCAGATCCTTATGTTTTCTCAGACTACATGATCAAATGATATTTCAATTATCAAAAAAGTTCACCAAAAGTTTAATTCATAAATTAAATATGAAATTTACAGAAGAAATGTTTACATGTGGTTCAATTAAGATTAGTTATTTAGCTTCCAGTTTCCACCTGTGCCCAGAACTGACCAAGTGCCACAGCTTTTTGTACCCAGATCCCTGGGAAAGAGAGCTGAACTATCAGAAGTGTGGAAAATCCTGAGAGCATAGGTGAGACCATCACTTCCACAAACTCTCTAGCCCAAGAGGAATCTCCCTGGTATCTTGGTGCCCTTGTGCCACAGGAACCTAGGAAAAGTCTGGGACAGGATCCTTCCAGTTTCTGACTGCACCCAGAGCTGATCTTGTGCCACAAATCTCGGTACCCAGATTGAGCCAGGAGAAAGCTGGTCTCCAAGAGTGCTGACAAACTTGAGAGCAAAGGTAAGACTACCACTTCAGCTTCAAAGGACCTCCCTAGAGCCCTTATGACACAGGAGCCAAAGAAGCAGCCTGCGACAGGATCCTTCTGATGGAGCTGACCCTGTGCCACAGCTCTCTGTACCAAGAAATGGAGGGACAAGCCACTGTCAGAGACAGCAAGACCAGCTAATACCAGAGATAACCAGAAGGCTAGAGGCAAGGGCAAGAACTTAAACAACAGAAAACAAGGTTATTCACCACTATCAGAACCCAGTACCCCCAAAATAGCAAGCCCTGGTTACTCCAAAAAACAGAAAAATGAAGATTTTGATTTAAAATCACAACTCATGATGATGCTAGAGGTCTTTAAGAAGGAAATAAATAAATCCTTTGAAGAAACAGAGGACAACACAGGTAAATTGGTAGAAACCTTAAAGATGAAACACAGAAACCCCTTAAAGAATTACAGGAAAACATAATCAAATAGATGAAGGAATTCAACAAAACCATTCAGGATCTAAAATGGAAATAGAAATAATAAAGAAATCAGAAAGGCAGACAAACCTGGATATAAAAAATCATAAATAGGAAAGACATCAGGAATCATAGATACAAGAATTACCAACAAAATGCAAGAGACAGAAGAGAAAATCCCAGGGGCAGCAGATACCATAGAAAACAATGATACCAGCTTTATAGAAAATGTAAACCACAAAGAGCTCCTAACTCAAAACACCCAGGAAATCTGGAACAAAATGAGAAGATCAAACCTTAAAATATAGGTATATAAGAGAGTGAAGATTCCAAAATTAAAAGGCCAGTAAATATCTTCATAAAATTATAGAAGAAAACAACCCTAACCTAAAGAAAGAGATGCCCATAAGTATACAAGAAGCCTACAGAGATCCAAATAGATTGTATCTATTGGAAAAGAAATTCCTCCCATCACATAATAGTCAAAACACCAAATGTACAAAACAAAGAAAGAATGTTAAAAGCAGTAAGGGAAAAAGGTCAAGTAACATATAAAGGCAGAGCTATCAGAATTACACCAGACTTCTCAACAGAGACTATGAATGCCAGAAAATACTGCACAGATGTCATTCAGACCCTAAGATAACACAAATGCCAGCCTAGGCTACTATATCCAGCAAAACTCTCATTTAACATAGATGGAGAAACAAGATATTCAATAACAAAATCAAATTTACACAGTATCTTTTTACAAATCCAGCCCTACAAAGAATAACCGATGAAAAACTCCAACAAGGAGGGAAACTATACACTAGCAAAGGTAAACACTACTTATAACTAAAATAAAAGGAAACAACATCAATGGACTCAATTACCCATTTAAAAAGTCAAGGACTAGCAGACTGGATGTGTAAAGAGCCATCATTTTCTTGTATAGAAACATAGCTCAGTGTCAAAGACAGACACTACCTCAAAGTAAAAGTGTGGAAAAGAATTTTCTTAGCAAATGGTTGCAAGAAACATGCTGGAGTAGACAGTCTAATATTGAATAAAATCGATTTTCAACCACACATTATCCAAAAAGATAAGGAAGGACACAATATTCATCAAAGGAAAAAGCCACTTAGATGAACTCTCAATCCTAAATGTCAATTCTCCAAATGCTAGCGCACCAACACTCATAAAAGAAACCTTACTAAAGCTCAAAGTGCACATTGCACCTCACAAAATAATAGTAGATGTCAACACTCCATTCTCATCAATGGACAGATTATAGAAACAGAAACTAAACAGACACATAGAGAAACTAAAAGAAGTTATGGACCAAATGGATTTAACAGATATTTATCAAACACTTCATCCTAAAACAAAAGAATATACCTTCTTCTCAGCACCTCATGGTACCTTTAGAAGAATTGACCGAATAAACAGTCACAAAACAGGCCTCAATAAATACAACAAGATAGAAATAATCCCACGAACCCTTTCAGATCACAATAGACTAAGGCTGGTCTTCAATAACAATAATAAAATCATATACATGGAGGTTGTACAATGCTCTACTCAATGATAACTTTGTCAAGGAAGAAATAACGAAAGAAATTAAAGACTTTTTAAAATTTAGTGAAAATGAAGGCACAACATACCCAAACATATGGAACAGAATGAAAGCAGTGCAAGAGGAGAATTTATAACACTGAGTGCCTCAAAAAGAAATTGGAGAGAATATATACTAGTAGCTTGACAGCACATTGGAAAGCTCTAGAACATAATGAAGCAAATACACCAAAGATGAGTAGACAGCAGGAAATAATCAAACTTTGTGCTGAAATAAACCAAGTAGAAACAAAAAGAACTATACAAAGAATTAGCAAAACCAGGAGCTGGTTCTTTGAGAAAATCAACAAGGTAAGGTAAATCCCTTAGCCAGACTCACCAGAGGGAACAGAGAGAGTAACCAAATTAAAAAAAAAAAAAAAGAAATTAGAAAAGAAAAGTGAGACAAAACAACAGAATCTGAGGAAATTGAGAAAATAATCAGATCCTACCATAAAAGCCTATATTCAACAAAACTGGAAAATCTGGAGGAAATGAACACTTTTCTAGACAAATACCAGCTACTAAAGTTAAATCAGGAACAGATAAACCATTTAAGCAACCCCATAACCCCTAAAGAAATAGAAGAAGTTATTAAAAGTCTCCCAACGAAAAAACACCCAGGAGCAAAGAGGTGTAGTGGATAATTGTGTCAGACATTTACAGAAGACCTTATGCCAATACTGTCAAAACTAGTCCACAATAGAAACAGAAGAAGCACCACCCAATTCCTTCTATGAAGTCACAATTATGCTTATACTTAAAATACACAAAGACCCAACAATGAAAGAGAACCTCAGACCAATTTCCCTTATTAATATTGATGCACAAATACTCAACAATATTCTCACAAACTGAATCTAAGAACACATCAAAACAATCATTCATCATGATCAAGGAGGCTTCATTCCATAGATGAAGGGATGGTTCAATATATGGAAATTCATCAAAATAATCCAATATGCAAAGAAACTGAAAAAAAAACAAACAACCAAACAAACAAACAAACAAAAATCCCAACAAAACCCAACAAAACAAAACAAAACAACAACAAAAAAGAAACAACACAAGAACATCGCATTAGATGCTAAGAAAGCATTTGATAAAATTCAACATCCCTTAATGTTAAAAGTCTTGGAAAAATCAGGAATTCAAGGCCCATACCTAAACATAGTAAAAGCAATATTCGGCAAACCAGTAGCTAACATCAAACTAAATGGAGAGAACCTTGATGCAATCCCACTATTATCAGGAACTAGACAAGGCTGCCAACTCTCTCACTACTTATTCAATATAGTACTCGAAGTCCTTGCCAGAGCAATCAGACCACAAAAGGAGGTCAAAGTGATACAAACTGGAAAGGAGGAAGTCAAAATATTACTATTTTCAGATGATATGATAGTATACATAGGTGACCCAAATAGTTCTGCCAGAGAACTATAAGTTTGATAAACTACTTAACCAAATTGGCTGAATATAAAATTAACTCAAACAAATCAGTAGCTTTCCTCTACTCAAAGGATAAACTTCCTTAGAAAGAAATCAGGGAAATGACACCCTTCACAAGAATAACAAATAATATAAAGTATCTCCATGTGACTCTAACCAAGCAAGTGAAAGATCTGTTTGACAAGAACTTCAATTCTCTGAAGTAAGAAATTGAAGGAGATCTCAGAAGATGGAAAGATCTCCCATGCTCATGTATGGGCAGGATTTATATAGTAAAAATGACCATTTTGCCAAACACAATCTATAGATTCAATACAATCCCATCAAAATTACAACACAATTCTACATAGAGTAGGAAAGAGCAATTTGCAAATTCATTCAGAATAACAAAAATCCCAGGATAGTGAATACTGTCCCCAACAATAAAAGAACTTCTGTGAGAATCACCATTCCTGACTTCAAGCTGTACTAAAAGCAATAGTGATAAAAACTGTATGGTATTGGTACAGAGATAGACAGCTGGATCAATGGAATAGAAGTGAAGACCCAGAAATGAACCCATAAACCTATGGTCACTTGATCTTGGCAAAGGAACTAAAACCATCCAGTGGAATAAAGATAGCATTTTCAAATATTGTGCTGGTTTATCTGGAGAACAGTATGTAGAAAAGTGCAAATTGATCCATTCTTATTCCCCTTTCTAAAGTCAACTACAAGTGGATCAAGAATCTCCACATCAAAGCAGATACACTCAAACTAGTAGAAGAAAAAGTGGGGAAGAGTCTCGATCACCTGGGCACTGGGAAAAATTTCCTGAAGAGAACACCCATGGTTTATGCTCTAAGATCAAGAATCAACAAATGGGACCTCATAAAATTACAAAGATTCTGTAAAGGCAAAGGACACTGTCATTAGGACAAAAAAGGAAACCGACAGATTGGGAAAAGATCATTACCTATGAAATATCAGATAAAGGGCTAATATCCAAAATATACAAAGAACTCAAAGAAGTTAGACTCCAGAGAACAAAATGACAGTATTAAAATGGGGTACAGAGATAAACAAAGAATTCTCAGCTGAGGAATATTGAATTTCTGAGAAGTACCTAAAGAAATGTTCAACACCCTTAGTCATAGGGAAATACAAATCAAAATAACCATGAGATTCCACCTCACACCATTCAGAATGGCTAAGATCAAAAACTCAGGTGCCAACAGATGCTGGAGAGAATGTGGAGAAAGAGGAACACTCATCCATTGTTGGTGGGATTGCATGCTGGTACAAGCACTCTGAAAATCAGTCTGGAGATTTCTCTGAAAATTGGACACTGCAATACCTGAGAACTCAGTTATACTACTCCTGGGCATATACCTAAATGACGCATACAACAATGTCACATACTCCACTATGTTCATAGCAGCCTTATATATAATAGCCAGAAGCTAGAAGGAACCCAGATGCCCTTCAACAGAGGAATGGATACAGAAAATATGGTAAATCTACACAATGGAATACCATTCAGCTATCAAAAACAATAACTTCATGAATTTCATAGGCAAATTGATTGAACTAAAAAAATATCATCCTCAGTGAGGTGACCCAATTACAAAGAAACACAAGATATGCATTCACTGATAAGTGGATATTAGTCCAAAAGCTCGGAATACCCACGATACTATACACAGACCACATAAATCTCAAGAAGAAGGAAGATCAAAATGCAGATGCTTTAGTCCTTCTTAAAGGGGGGAACCAAAATATACCTAGAAGGATATATGGAGACAAAGTTTGGAGCAGAGACTGATGGATGGACTTCCAGACCCTGTCCCAACTGGATATCCAGCCCATATACATATATCTACCAATCCCAGATAATATTCCTGATCGAAGATGTGCATGCTGACAGGGAGCCTGATATAGCTGTCTCCTGAGATAGTCTGCAGAGCATTAAAAATACAGAGGTGAATGCTAGCAGCAAACTGAGAACAGGGTCCTCACTGGAGGAATTAGGGAAAGGACTAGGAGGTAAAGGGGTTGGCAACCCCATAACCACAACCATACCAACCAACCAGAGCTTCCAGGGACTAATCCACTGCACAAAGAGTACACATGGACAGACCCATGGCTCCAGCTGTATATGTAGCAGAGAATGGCCTTTTTGGGGCACCAATGGGAGGAGAAGCCCTTAGTCCTGCCTCCCAGTATAGGGGAATGTCAGGGCTGGGAGGTGGGAAGGGGTGGGTAGTTGGGGAAGGGGAACACCCTCATAGAATAAGGGGCAAAGTAGATGAATTAGGGACTATATGCATTGGAAACTAGGAAAGGGGATAACATTTGAAACATAAAAATATCCTGATACTTAGAGATATTAAGAAAAAGTGATTGTTGCTTTCTGTTGTTGTTAGAGGTGGAATTATGTTTGTCTGGCTATCTTCTTTTGGGTTTGTTGAAGATTTCTTTCTTTCTTTTTTTTTTTCTTCTAGTGTATAGTTTCTTGTGTCAGAGTTTTCCATCTATTATCTTTTGTAGGGCTGGACTTGTGGAAAGATACTGTGTAAATTTAGTTTTGTGGTGAAATATCTTGGTTTCTCCATCTATGCTAATTGAGAATTTTGCTGGCTATAGTGGCCTTGGCTGGCATTTGTGTTCTCTTAGTGTCTGTGTGACATCTGGCCAAGACCTTCTAGCTTTCATAGTTTTTATTTACAAGTCCGGTGTAATTCTGATAGGTCTGCCTTTGTTTGTTACCTGACCTATCCCCCTTATTGTTCTTAATATTCTTTGTTTTTTGCATTTGGTGTTTTGAGGATTATGTGATGGGAGGAGTTTGTTTTCTGGCCCAATCTATTTGGAGTTCTGTAGGCTTCTTGTATATTCATGGACATTTCTTTCTTTAGGCTAGGGGAATTTTCTTCTATAATTTTGTTGAAGATATTTACTGCTCCTTTAAATTGGGAATCTTTGCTCTCTTCTATTCCTATTACTTTTAGGTTTGGTCTTCGCATTGTGTATTGGATTTCCTGGATGTTTTGGGTTAGGAGCTTTTTGAATTTTGCATTTTCTTTGACAGTTGTATTAATATTTTCTATGATATCTTCTCCCCCTGAGATTCTCTTTTCTGACTCTGATATTCTGTTTGTGATGCTTCCATTTATGCCTCTTGATCTCTTTCAAAGGTTTTCTAACTTCAGGGTTGTCTCTCTTTGTGATTTCTTTCTTGTTTTTATTGCCATTATTATATCTTGGATGGTTTTGTTCAATTCCTCTGCCTATTTGTTTTTGTTTTCCTGTAATATTTTAAGGGATTTTTTTTTGTTTCTTTTTTAAGGGCCTTTACTTGTTAACCTGTGTTGTCCTGCATCTCTTTAAGGGAGTTATTTATGTCCTGGAAGTCCTCTTATCATCATCATGAGATGTGATTTTAAATCCAAATCTTGATCTTTTGGCATGTTGGGGTATCCAGGAGTTGATGTGGTGGGAGAACTGGATTCTGACTGTGCCAAGGAGCCTTGGTTTCTATTTCTTAAGTTCTTGCCCTTGCCTCTGTCCTCTGGATGTCTTTGGTGTTAGTTGTTCTTACTGTGTCTTACTGGAGCTTCTCCCTCCTGTGGGCCTGTGAGCATGTGATCTTAGAAGTGAGAGTACTCCTGGGAGACCAGCTGTCTCTGGGCAGAATTGGGGTACTGAGGGCTGTGGGGACAGCCTTATATCTGGGTGCAGATGGAGACCAGAAGGATCTGGTCCCAGGCTGCTCTGCAGTTCTTGTGCCTTGACATGCTTGGTGGGTTCCTCTTTGGACAGTCACTGGAGAGGAAGTGTGGTCCCACCTTTTAGGGTGAGAGCACTCCTAGGAGACCAGTTCTTTCTGGGCATGATCCTGGCACAGAGGCGGTGAACAACCCCAGCTCTGCTTTTATTATTATTGTTGCTGTTGTTGTTATTATTATTATACAGTGAAATATAATACTTTTACATTTAGCATACACTATTTAAAACAAAAAGACAACAGCACTTTAGATGGAGCTATAGTCTGCTCCCTTAACATGCCTTCTCTTATGGTCATAATGGTATCATATGTCATTCTTTTGGCAGCTGGGAAGAGTGATACACTTGTTCTGTTTGTCTAATCCAAATTGTTAGGCCAAAATCATGACTATGTCAGAGAGGAATCCAGGAGAAAGCCATGAGGCATGGTAAAGGGAAGAAGACATGTGTCGTAGAGATAGTTCTGGTCAGTATCAGGAAAAGTAAAAACTTTCACTGGAGGAGGAGAGAGAAAAGAGGAAGGTTCAGATATTAATTCCCCAGTTCTCTGACTTTAAGCTTGAGAGGAGTATTACAGACCAGACTGAGGACAGAAGTACTGAATGCCTAGAAGGGCTCAGCACTGATTCTCAAGTCAGTGTGGGAAATGGACTAAATCCAAGGACATCTGGCTTGTGTCATGGAAGAGAAGATGGCTGAGGGATCTCAGATATAGGAGTAGAAAAGATCTTAACCCAGTCTGGAGGTTGCTGTTTTGTTCTGATGACAGTGTCCTTTGCCAACCCTACATCTGATAGAAGGCTAATATCCAATATATACAAAGACCTCAAGAAGTTATACTCCAGAGAATCAAATAACCGTATTAAAAAGGTGGTACAAATCTAAACAAAGAATTCTCAACTGAAGAATACCAAATGGCTGAGAAGCACCTAAAGAAATGTTCAACATCTTTAGTCATCAGGGAAATGAAGATCAAAACGACCCTGAGATTCCACCTCACAGCAGTCAGAATGGCTAAGATCAAAATTCAGGTGACAGCAGATGTTGGTGAGGATATGGAGAGAAACACCTCCTCGTGTTTGTGGGATTGCAGGCTGATACAACCACTCTGGAAATCAGTCTGGAGGTTCCTCAGAGAATTGGACATAGTACTACCTAAGGACACAGCTATATCTCTCCTGGGCAAATACTCAAAAGATGCTCCAGCATACAACAAAGACACGTGCTCCACTGTGTTCATAGGAGCCTTCTGTATAATAGCCAGAAGCTGGAAACAACTCACATGTCCCTCAACAGAGGAATGGATACAGAAAATGTGGTACATCTACCCAATGGAGTACTACTCAGCTATTAAAAACAATGACTTCATGAAATGAATGGTTGGACCTAGAAATATTATCCTGAGTGAGGTAACCCAATCATAAAAGAACACACATGGTATGTACTCACTGATTAGTGGATATTAGGAAAAAAGTTCAGAATACTCATGATATAACCCACAGACGATATGAAGCTCAAGAAGAAGAAAAATTAAGGTATGGGTGCTTCATTTCTACTTAGAAGGAGGAACAAAATAACAGGGGACATGTATATAGGGACAGGAAATTGAACAAATGTGTGAGGCAATGGCAGGATGGGGAACTGAGGGTAGCCACCAGAAAGTTCCATATGCCAGGAAAGCAAGAGGGTCTCAGGACCCAACAAGGATAACATTAGCTGAAATAACCAACAAAGGGAAGAGAGAATCTGTGGCAACCATATCCAGAGGTTAGGCATAGCCCTTGGTAGAGGGATAGGGTCTCCTACCTATCTCCAAAATTTTAACCCAGAATTTCTCCTGTCTAAAGAAAATATGGGGACAAAATGTGGAGTAGAGTCTAAAGGAAGGCCATCCAGACACTGTTCCACCTGGGGATCTATCCCATGTACAGACACCAAACCCAGACACTATTGTGGATACCAAGAAGTGCATGCTGACAGGAGTCTGATACAGCTGTCTCCTGTGAGACTCTGCCAGTGCCTGACAAAT
>NC_046172.1:122890667-122902658 GCF_011064425.1 Rattus rattus | reverse complement strand
AGAGAGAGAGAGAGAGAGAGAGAGAGAGAGAGAGAGAGAGAGAGAGAGAGAGGAAATCATCTGAAAGACATCTTCCTGTAGCAATATGTCATATGCAACTCAGGGGTACAGGTTAGTTGAGACTGGTAGTCTTCCTATGGGGTCGCCCTCTTCCTCAGCTTTTTGTTGCCTTTCCCTAATTCAACCACAGGGGTCCCTGACTTCAGTTCATTGGTTGGGTGTAAGTATCTGTGTCTGTCTCAGTCAGCTGCTTGTTGGGCCTCTCAGAGGACAGCCATGCTGGGCTTTGATCTGCAAGCACATCATAGCATCAGTAATAGTGTCAGCCCTTGGAGCCTTCCCTTAAGCTGGATCACAATTTGGGCCAGTCACTGGACTTCCTTTCCCTCAGTTTCTTTTCCATTTTTGTCCCTGTAGTTCTTTTAGACAGGAACAATTCTGGGTCAGAATTTTTGATGTGGGATGGCAACTCTAACCCTCCAGTTGATGCCCTGTCTTTCAACTGGAAGTATGCGCTATAAGTTCTCTCTCCCCATTGTTGAGCCTTTTATCCAAAGTCCTTCCCTTTGATTTCTGAGAGTCTCTCACCTCCCAAGTCTCTGGTACATCTTAGAGGAATGTTGCATATTTCCATTCATTCTGCTGGCCCTCAGGGCTTCTCTTAGGTCTCTCCCCTCTATATCTAATCATGTTCCCCCTTTCCCCTCCCCTCCCCCTCCCCTCTCTCACCCAGGTCTCTCCCCCCCTCTGCCTCCTGTGATTATTTTTTTCAACTTCCCAAGTGGAATTGCAGAATCCTCACTTGTACCTTTCTACTTGATAACCTCGTTGAGGTTTGTGGATTGTATTCTAGGTATTCTGTCCTTTTATGGCTAATATCCACTTATTAGTGAGTAGATACCATGCATATCCTTTTGGATCTGAGTTACCTCACTCAGGATATTTTCTAGTTCCACCCACTTGCCTGCAAAACTCTTGATGTCTTCATTATTAATAGCTGAACAGTATTCCATTGTGTAAATGTTAACCGCCAAACCCAAACAACCCAATCAAAAAATGAGGTATAGAGCTGAACAGAGAATTCTCAGCAAAGGAATCTCGAAATTGAGAAGCACTTAAAGAAATGTTCAAAGTCCCTAGTCATTAGGGAAATGGGAATCAAAATGACCCTTAGAGTCTACCTTACACCAATCAGACTGGTTGATCAGAATAAATATCCATTATTTAATTTCAAAATCTAGATGCAAAATTGAGGACAAGAATGATCACAGTATTCTCTTGAGATTAGTCATTTATATGTCACTCAGGTGACAGCACATATTGTCCAGGATGTGGGAAAGAGGAGCACTCTTTCATTGCTGTTAGGATAGCAAACTGTTACAACCACTCTGTAAATTAATTTAGAGATTCCTCACAAAATCGCAAGTAGTTCTACCTGAAGACCCAGTTATATCACTCTTGGGCATATATTCAAAGGACGCCCCACAACACCACAGAGGCACATGCTCCACTATGTTTATAAAGGCCTTATCTGTGAAAGCCAGAAGCTGTAAACAATCCAGATGTCCCACAGTTGAATAATGGATATAGAAGCTCTCTTTTATTCATATTTTGCAATTTGTTTCTAATCATGAAGGATATTAAATTACTTACCATAAAGCAAAATGTATGTGTTTACTAACTTGTATAGGAATGAATTTCCCTTTTCAATCAGTACATGTATCAATGACCCTTAGGCATGCCCTCAGCTTTCAATCTGGGATTTCAAATGGGGGTATGAGGCAAAGCCTTGCCCTCTAGTACAAGAAGGATATACTTAGTTGCTTGGTCTGTCTGGAGAACATGTAGTCACTTCAGGAGTGTGTGTGTGTGTGTGTGTGTGTGTGTGTGTGTGTGTGCACATATCATTGAAGAAGATTATTCCCTTTTGTGTATAAATAAATGTTGTATTCATTATTTAATTTCAAAATCCAGATACAATGGGCAAGAATGGTCACAGTCTTCTCTTGAGATTAGTCATATATGTGTAGTTTCCTGTTTATGAGTTAAAATAACACTACTCGCTCATAAAGAATTGCTATTTTGATACTAGTGATGTAATTTGGTTGAAAGAGTGCTTGCTGAGGATGCTTGAAGCCCTGTGTCAAACTTCCATAATCTCTTAAACTTGGTCTAGTAACACTTGTTTATACTCCTAGCAGTCAGTGTGGAAGGCAGAACAATAGGGAAGTTCAAGGCCTCCTGGAGCTATGAAGTTAGAGGCCACACACACACACAAAAAAAAAAAACCTAGAAAAAAATACTACTTAGTGTAGTAACTGTGCTTCTGCTTTCAAAGAGTGTTACTGCTTTTTGTAATATACTCATTAAAGTTTGGAATGAATATACAACTCATCTTGAAATGACTAAAAATACTTTTTCTTCTATTATCTGAAAGAATATGGGTAAATTGTTTTTATTTCCTATGTTTTTAAAAAGAAATTTTCAATGAAAGAAGTATTTTATGTAAGTATTTTTGAAAATTCCATTTATAATTTTAAATTAATTAATTGATTTGTTTTATGTTTGTGGATATTTTACTTGTGTGTGTCTGCGCACCATATATGTGCCTGGTGCTAGTAAAGACCAAAAGAAGAAATCAAACCCATCTAATTGGAATTAAAAACACTGGGACCCAACATGTGCACGTCCACTAGAACAACAACAAATGCTCTCAACCAGTATGCCATCTTTTCAGCATATATATATATATATATATATATATATATATATACATTTTATTTTATTTTTATACATGTTTGGATCCACAAGACATTATTATAATGGCTTGATAGTCATTGGGTCTTTTTTTAATTTTCTCAGAAAGTCATATTTATACAGCTCCTCCCTCTCAGTCTCTTCACTTCTATCTACAGTAAAACCCTTGGAGTATATTTCAGTCTTGTTTTTCTTGTTTATGGAGTATAGCTCTTTGAAGAATTGATACTATGTAACTCTTGAGGTAAGGTCATAAAAAGAGACATAATTTGTGACTTGTTTGAGTCCTATGAATTGAAGTATAAGTTCAACACTTTGAAGCTTCCATGTCATTAGAAACCGAAGTCCTATAGCGAAACCACATGTGCACACAGTAGTTAACATTTACAACTAAACTTACTGTGTGAAATATTGCAAGATAAAGATCAGGAACAAGAATGAAAGAACCATCAGGAGGTTTTAACATCCAATACTAAGTGACTCCTAATTTCAAGACTTTCTAGCTGGGGTCTGAGTTACAAGGCACTAATGTTCCCTGTCTGAATTCCTGACTCATTAAGTATGAAAGTAAAATTATTTCATGGTCCTAACTTTTGCAGTCACTTGATATACAATGACAAGAGGGAAATGAGTATTTTAGAGGTGCTACTATGATAGGGAAATGAAAACAAATGAAAGGGGTACTATTAGAAATAAAAACTAGAAATTTCCCTTCTGTCTCTATCTGCACCCAGAGCTGGGAATGTTCCACAGCTCTTGGACACAAAACCTACCTGCAGAGAGCTTGTCTGCTAGGAGCGTTCTCACTCCTAAGACCACAGATAGGACTCCATCTTCTCTCTACTGACTGTCCAAGGAGAGACCCTCCAGGAGAGCGCATGGGACTCAGGAGCCACAGGAGCCACAGGGCAGTGTAGGACAGGACCATTCCAGTCTCTATCTGCACCCAGAGCTGGGACTGTTCAACAGGCTTCAGAAACAAAATTTGCCTGCAGAGAGCTGGTCTCCCAGGAGCACCCTCACTCCTAAGATCAAAGTCTCACAGGATCATGGGCCCACAGGCTCACAGGCTTAGAGGAGGAACAAGCTCCAGTCAGAGACAACAAGACCAACTAGCATCAGAGATATTCAAACAGCAAGAGGCAAGCACAAGAGCCTAAGCAACAGAAACTAAGACTAATGGCATTATCAGAACCCAGTTCACACAGCCATAGAAAATACAGGATATCCAAACACACCAGAAAAGCAAGATTTCGATTTAAAAACACATCTCATGTTGATGATAGAGGACGTTAAGAAGGACATAAATAACTCCCTTAAAGAAATACAGGAGAACACAGGTAAATAAGTAGATACCAGTAAAGAGGAAACACAAAAATCCCTTTAAAAAATCACAGGAAAACACAACCAAAAAGTTCATGAAGGAATTGAACGGAACCAAAGGATCTAAAAATGGAAATAGAAACAATGGAAGTAATCACAAAGGGAGACAACCATGGGGCTAGAAAACTTAGGAAAGAGATCAGGGGTCATAGACACAAGCATCACCAAGAGAATACAAGAGATTGAAGAGAGAATCTCAGGGGAAACAGATAGCATAGAAAACATTGACATGATAGTTAAGAAAAAGCAAAAAGTAAAAAGTTCCTAACCCAAAACCTCCAGGAAATCCAGGACACAATGAGAAGACCAAACCTAAGAACAATAGATATACAAGACAAGGAAGATTCCCAAAATAAAGGACCAGTAAATATCTTCAACAAAATTATAGAAGAAAACTTCCCTAACCTAAAGAAAGAGATGCCCATGGACATATAAGAAGCCTACAGAACTCCAAACAGATTGGACCAGAAAAGAAATTCCTCCTATCATAAAAGTTAAAACACCAAATGCACTAAACAAAGAAATATTAAAAGCAGCAAGGGAAAAATGTCAAGTAACATATAAAGGCAGACCTATCGGAATTACACCAGTCTTTTTTTTTTTTCGGAGCTGGGGACCGAACCCAGGGCCTTGCGCTTCCTAGGCAAGCGCTCTAACCACTGAGCTAAATCCCCAACCCTACACCAGTCTTTTTCAACAGAGACTATGGAAGCTAGAAGATCCTGGATAGTTGTCAACCAGACCCTAGGAGAACACAAATGCCAGCCCAGGCTACTATATCCCACAAAACTCCCAATTAACATAGATAGAGAAACCAATGTATTCCATGACAAAACCAAATTTATACAATATCTTTCCACAAATCCAGCCCTACAAAGCATAATAGATGGAAAACTCCAACACAAGGAGGGAAAGTATGTCCTAGAAAAAAGCAAGAAAGTAATCTTCGGACAATGAACCCGAAAGAAGATAGCCACATAACCATAATTCCACCTCTAACAACAAAAATAAAAGGAAACAATCAGTATTCCTTAATATCCCTTAACATCAATGGACTCAATTCTTCAATAAAAAGGTATAGACGAACAGACTGGATTTGTAAAGAGGACCCAGCATTTTGCTGCATACAGGAAACACACCTAAGTGACAAAGACAGACACTACCTCAGAGTAAGAGGCTGGAAAACAACTTTCCAAGCTAATGGTTTGAACAAACAAGCTGGAGTAGCCATTCTAGTATCAAATAAAATCAGCTTTCAACCAAAATCTAACAAAAAAGACAAGGAAGGAAACATCATACTCATCAAAGGAAATATCTACCAAGATGAACTCTCAATTCTGAACATATATGCACCAAATGCAAGGGCACCACAATCATAAAAGAAACTTTAATAAAATTCAAAGCATACATTGCGCCACACACGGTAGTAGTAGGAGACTTCAACATAGCATTCTCATCAACGGACAGATCACGGAAACAGAAACTAAACAGAGAAACAATAAAACTAAAAGAAGTTAGGAATCAAATGGATTTAAGTTATCTACAGAACATTTCATCCTAACCAAAAGAGTTTACCTTCTTCTCAGCACTTCATGGTACATTCTCAAAAATTAACCATATAATAGGACACAAAACTAACCTCAACAGATACAAGAACATTGAATTAATCCCATGTATTCTATTGGACCACCTTGGACTAAGGCTGCTCTTCAAAAGCAACAAAAGCAACAGAATTTCTGCCCACATACATGTGGAAGCTGAACAACTCTCTACTCAAGGATAGATTGTTCATGGAAGAAATAAATAGAAAAATAAAATTCTTTTTAGGATTCAATGAAAATTAAGTCCAACAGATCCAAACTTATGGGATACAATGACATCAGTGCTAAGAGGAAAACTCATGGGTCTGAATGCCTCCATAAAGAAATTGGAGAGATCATACTCTAGCAGCTTAAAAGCTCACCTGAAAGGTCTAGAACAAAAAGAAACAAATACACCCAAGAGGAGTAGACAGCAGAAAAATAATCAGTCTCAGGGCTGAAATCAACCAATTAGAAACAAAGAGAACTATTCCAAGAATCAACAAAACTAGGAGCTGGTTCTTTGAGAAAGTCAACAAGATAGCTAAACCCTTATCCAGACTAACCAGAGGACACAAAGACAGTTTCCAACCTAACAAAATCAGAAATGAAAGGGGAGGCATAACAACAGAAACTGAAAAAATTTAAAAAAATAATCAGTTCCTACTACAGAAGTCCATATACTCAACAATACTGGGAAACCAGCATGAAATAGATGACTTTCTAGACAGATACTAGGTACCAAAGTTAAATCAGGATGAAATAAACCATCTAAATAGCACCATAACCCCCAGTAAATAGAAGCAGCCATTAGAAATCTTCCAACCCAAAAAGCCCAGGGCCAGATGGTTTTAGTGCAGAATTCTATCAGACCTTCAAAGAAGATCTAATTCCAATACTTCTCAAAACATTCCATAAAATAGAAACAGAAGAATCATTACCCAATTCTTTCTAGAAAGTCACAGTTACACTGATACCTAAACCAGAAAAAGACCCAACAAGGAAAGAGAACTACAGACCAATTTCCCTTATGAATATCGATGCAAAACAACTCAAAAAAATTCTTACAAACTGAATCAAGAACACATAAAAATGATCACCCACCATGTTCAAGTAGGTTTCAACCCAGGAATGCAGGGATGGTTCAATCTACAGAAATCCATCAATGTAATCCACTATATAAGCAAACTAAAAAAAAAAACAAAAAAACAAAACAAAACAAAAAAAAAAACAACCTATGATCATCTTATTAGATGTTGAAAAAGCCATTGACAAAATACAACACCCATTCATGGTAAAAGTATTGGAGAGATCAGGAATTCAAGGTTCATACCTAAATATAATAAAAGCAATTTACAGCAAACGAATACCCAACATCAAACTAAATGGAGAGAAACTCAAAGCAATCCCATAAAAATCAGGGTCAAGACAAGGCTGCCCACTCTATCCCTACCTATTCAATATAGTACTCAAAGTTCTAGCCAGAGCAATTAGAGAACAAAAAGAGATCAACGAGATATAAATTGAGAAGTAGGAAGTCAAGATATTACTATTTGCACATGATATGATAGTACACATAAGCGACCCCAGAAATTCTACCAGAGAGATCCTAAACCTGGTAAACAACTTCAGCCTAGTGGCTGGACATAAAATTAACTCTTAAAAATCACTAGCCTTCCTCAATTCATAGGATCAAAAGGCTGAGAAAGAAATCAGGGAAACAACACCCTTCACAATAGTCAGAAACCCTATAAAATATCTTGGTGTGACTCTAACCAAGCAAATGAAAGATCTGAAGAAAATAATAGAGGAATACCTCAGAAGATGGAAAGATCTCCCATGCTCATGGATCGGCAACATTAATATAGTCAAAATGACCATCTTACAGAGAACAATCTACAGATTCAATGCAATCCCCATCAAAATTCCAACTCAATTTTTCATATAGTTAGAAAGAGCAATTCTCATATTCATTTGGAATAACAAAAAAATCCAGTATAGCAAAAATTCTCAACAATAAAAGAAATTCTGGGGGAATCACCATCTCTGACTCAATCTATACTATAGAGCAATAGTGATAAAAACTGCATGGTATTGGTACAGAGACAGTCAAGTAAATGAATGCAACAGAACTGAAGACCCAGAAATGACCCCATACACCTATGGTCACCTGATCTTTGACCAAGAATCTAAAACCATCCAGTGGAAAAAAGATAGCATTTTCAATAAATGTTCCTGGTTCAACTGGTGGTCTGTATGTAGAAGAATGCAAATTGATCCATTCTTATCTCCTTGTAGAAAACTCAAGTCCAAGTAGATAAAGGCCCTTCACATAAAACCAGATATGCTGAATTTAATAGAAGAGACAGTGGGGAAGAGCCTCAACTACTTGGGCACATGGGAAAACTTCCTGAACAATATAACAATGGATTATGCTCCATGATCAACAATCAACAAATGGGACTTCATAAAATTGCAAAGGCAAAATTGAAAGGCAAAGGACACTGTCAATAGGATAATATGGCATCCCACAGATTTGGAAAAGATCTTTACTAAGCTTACATCCAACAGAGGGCTAATACCCAAAATACACAAAGAACTCAAGAAATTAGACTCCCTAGAACTAAACATATTAAAAAATGGGGTACAGAGCTGTGGGATGATGTCACAGGTGAGGCAGGTACAAGATAGAATGAGGCCTGTCATTGAACAAGAAGGAAGAATGGGAGGAAGAAAAGTTTGAAGGAAGAGGAGGAGACAGGAACGGAAGAGGGAGGAGGAGAGAGTAGCTATGAGACAACATAGAATCCGACATTAAGATTCCACTCTGTACCTTTACAGGTTGTTATGAATGTTCTTAAGGGAAGGATGTGTACCAGGCTTTGTATGTTTAGGTGGGCAATTATATCTTATCAATTGGATCAAAGGTTATTGGGTTGCGTGTTCTTTCATGTGTAGATTTAAGTGTAAGGGAGTGTGGGGTGGCTGGTCTGGGCTGCCGTGGAATTGGGATGTGTGCTTCTGGCAAGATATTTAGCAGACATTTTGGGACCCTGCAGTGCGGGGCCTAGCGCTGGCAAACCAGTGTGATGGGCAAGAATCCACTAGTAATCCTAAAAGTTAAGAGAAAGTTTTATTTTCTAAGTAAGAGGAAGCCTGCGCCATGTTGAGTCATGTGATGTCTCAAGCCCGGGAACTTTAAACAAAGAAACAGGGAAGCAGCCTGGGCTGGCAGGCTGTAGGTCCCCTGCTGTGTGATAAGTAATGGCAGATCACAGAGTTAGAGATTAAAAGCTGCTTTTTAAAGAAAGTTGTTTAGAACTTCTTTCAGGATACTCTTATTCCTTCTAACATGGTCTCCACGGGAATTTTGGGTTGAAATCCTAATTAGACAAGCTAATTCTTAATTACATGTAATATTAAAAGGTGATTAAATTTGTTTTAAGGAGAGTACACAGATTACTCGAATCACGTGGGGATTTTTATCCATGGTTCAGAACTTAGATAGGGAAAAATTAGTCACTGACTCCAAGTAGAGTATTGTGATATTTACAAGTTATTAAGGCTAAATAAAAATCTGTGGCTCCAGGTAGAGAGCTTAACAGATAGATATATATTTAAGATATTAAGGTTAAATAAATATCTGTGGCTCCAGGTAGAGAGCTTAACAGATGGATATATTTTGGGCTAAAGTCCTGGTTTGATATGTTGCTTATTGATATTGGAATTCATAGAAGGTGATTAGTTTGTTTTATGAATTACCCTGCTAAAGGCCACATGGCTTGTTGATGCTGGCTAGCCAGGTTTGTGGTTATTTTTTATATTTACCACAACAGGAAGCTCAGATTCTCTTAACGTGGGCTCCACAGGAATTTTGGGCTAATTTCCTGATAACACAGAGTATAAAAGCCTATCAGGGTCATTGTTAAACACTATTCTTTAGCTTACTTCCTTTTTAAAAAATGTTAATGTTCATAATGGGTATAACTTTGAGTTTTATGGTTATATTATTACTCTGGGAGAGAGTGCAAGATACAAGCTTTTCTGGTTACAGACTAAACCCAATATTTTGGGAGAAAGACTTTGTCTTTGTGTTTTTAAAAAGTGTGACTAGGCTCTGGAAACCTCACAGAGTCATACTGATCAGATTTGAGAGAGGTAGACCACCTGAAAAACTAGATTCAGGAGAATCAAACAGAAAGACATCTTGATTCTAAACTTTTGTCTTGAGAGTTGTATTTTATAGAGTGTGCCTACTTGGATTCCTGGTCTCAAGGACTCCAGCTGGAACCAGTAAGGACACATCCTTCCTGACATTTGTTTCATTCTTCCTCTAACCCCAAAGGATATCTCGATTACATGGCAGCTGAAGAAATTTATAGAGTCATCGCCCAATTCCAAGGACTTTGGGGACTGAAAGTAGTTATCTAAAGTTTTTTTTAATGAGGAATTTAGAAGCGGTTATAATTTGTAACAGGAGGAATTAGCTAGATTGAGTTATACTGTCATAATCTCATTTGGTAGCTAGGCTGGGATCATATCTTTGCTTTGGTATAGAATTTATTTGTCAAAAAAGTTTAAAATTACAAGGTTTAGAGCCAGTTCTTTGATTAATGTCATTACAAACTTCTGAGTTGAGTACACATGTGAGTTAAGGGCCAAATAGCAAATTCAAGGCTGAGTTTGTGAGAGTACTTACAAGATAATAATTAAGATATAAAGAAAACAGTCCAGATTACCTTATATAGAGAGATGTTTTTCAAAAATGTCAGAAATCAACAAAATTTGAAATTTAAAGTTATTTATCTTTTGTTGAGACATATCTGCTCCTAACAGTTACCCTTTGGTGGATTTAATGAAGTTGAACATCTCTACCTCCAGGTGAGGCAATACTTTGTGACTAGGCAGCCACTGGACACAACTGCCTGTTTCCTCTGCAGACTAATACTGTTCAGAAAAGGACAAATTATGCAGAATAGTTGACTGATGTGCCCTGCCAAGACAGGGTGATCAGCCTTTCAAAATCTGCATTTTAAGAGTCTGTTAGTTGATTTTGGTCTAGAAGGCTGAAGACTTGCACTCACATGTTGCTAACAGGGGACTGTGCTAGTGGGGATTTGTCTCTACAACTTCTCAGTTCTGGAAGCCCTGTTAGGCTTCCTGTGTGTATAGATATTTGGTCATTCTCAGATTTCTGACGGGGTTGAAGACTGATTATAGTCTCATAGCCTATCAGCCTGTTTAACTCTGAAAATACTTATATTGGATAGATGTAAAATAGTATACCAGCTAGCCAGGATATAACATAGATCTTAAGTCTTTCTTAAGATGGAATGGATAAATAAATGTTCTGTTTAACTGATAAAGTGTTGAACTGGGTATTGGATATATTTTATGCTTTTAATTACAAAATGATAATGGTTGTGCTCAGCTATATTTGAGAAAAAAAATTTTAAATTAGACAAAAAGGGTGAAATGTGGGATGATGTCACAGGTGAGGCGGGTACAAGATAGAATGAGGCCTGTCATTGGATGAGAAGTAATGATGGGTGGGAGAAAAGTTTGAAGGAAGAGGAGGAGACAGGAACGGAAGAGGGGAGGAGAGAGAGAATGGCTGTGAGACATCACGGAAGCTGACGTTAAGATTCCACGCTGTACCTTCACAGGTTGTTATGATGTTCTTTTTTTTTTATTATTATTAACTTGAGTATTTCTTATATACATTTCGAGTGTTATTCCCTTTCCCGGTTTCCGGGCAAACATCCCCCTCCCCCTTCCCCTTCCTTATGGGTGTTCCCCTCCCAACCCTCCCCCCCTTGCTTCCCTCTCCCCAACAGTCTAGTTCACTGGGGGTTCAGTCTTAGCAGGACCCAGGGCTTCCCCTTCCACTGGTGCTCTTACTAGGATATTCATTGCTACCTATGAGGTCAGAGTCCAGGGTCAGTCCATGTATAGTCTTTGGGTAGTGGCTTAGTCCCTGGAAGCTCTGTTTGGTTGGCAGCTGTACATATGGGGTCTCGAGCTCCTTCAAGCTCTTCCAGTTCTTTCTCTGATTCCTTCAACGGGGGTCCTGTTCTCAGTTCAGTGGTTTCCTGCTGGCATACGCCTCTGTATTTGCTGTATTCTGGCTGTGTCTCTCAGGAGCGATATGCATTCACAGTTTGATCATCCGTCTTGAGTTTCATTTGTTCTAGGCATCTAGGGTAATTCAAGCATTTGGGCTAATAGCCACTTATCAATGAGTACATACCATGTATGTCTTTCTGTGATT
>NC_046172.1:122813452-122890567 GCF_011064425.1 Rattus rattus | reverse complement strand
CGCTGGCTTCCACTGCGCCCCACGTGGAAGGCCAGGTCAGTCAAGATGGCGCTAGCCTTTACCGCGCAAGCCGGCTCCCTATGGGGAGATTAACTGTGTGCGCATGTGCAAGAGTGCCTTCATGCCAGGTCTTTGCCCATTTCCGGGGCGTACCTGATGAGGTCATGAGTAAGCAACCAATCAGGTGTGGGTGCACACACGGGAGATAAATAGGGTGCGCCTGGCGGCGCAAGCGGGGCTTCCACCATGAGAGAGGAATAGACAGGAATAAAGTCACTCATAGTAAGAATTTCTATGTCTCGCGTGCTTCTTGCCGGCGGGAAGTCGTGCGTGGGACAAGAAATTGTCTTCTGTACCAATTAATTCAAGGCTATTTCCCACTTTCTCTTCAATTAGATTTAGAGTATCTAGTATTATGTTGATGTATTTGATTCACTTGGAGTTGAGTTTTGTGCAGGGTTATAGATAGGAATCTATTTGCATTCTTATACTTGCAAATATCAGTTAGACCATCACCATCTGTTGAAGATGCTTTCTTTTTTTTTCCATTGTATTATTTTGGTTTCTTTGTCAAGAACCAAGTGTCTATAGATGTGTAGGTTTATTTCCAGGTATTCAATTTGATTCCAGTGAAGGTTTGGCATTGCTACAGAAGGGACTGTGTGACACAGTTCTGCCCCTAGAGCAGAGCCATCAGGGCATGGGTCTTCTTAAGCACTGAAGATTGCTGTATGTATAAGGCTTCTTTGTATAATAATGTATATATTTACATTTAGTTCCTCCGTTGCAAAATGCTGTCCCTGCCAAAGTTATTGGGAAACAGTCTTCCTGCTAATGTTAAAGACTCCATGGTAGTCAGAAACAGCAGGATTCTAGGATGTGAGAATGTGTCTAGTGATCCTCAGCAATATGGTGGGCTGTGACCTTCAGGACAGCTCTTGAGGCTGTAGGAAAAATCTCTGAAAACATAAGTAGAAGAATATACAAGTCAATGTAAGAATTGTTTTTACAGAATTTCCTAACGATGCAAAATATAAGAATGCAATATGAATTGTATGAGAGGCTTCACAGGCTTGAAAGAATAGTGACTGTTATACTAATAAGTCAGCTTTTCCAAGCAGATATTAAGGAAGTGGAGGACAAGATTATACCTAGCTAAGCTTATTATTTGTGTTGAAAGTTGAACAAAGAATAGTTTGGACTTTTAAACTGGAATGAGCTATAATATAGAAATGGAGGGCAGACTTGTGATTCAGATATTTAGGTTGGAAGACACAGATAGGCTTTTGATCAGGATCTTGAGGAATAGTGGACATGCAAAGCTTAGTCCTAGACATAGTGGTACACACCTTTAATCCTTGGAGACAAAGGCAAGCAGATTTCTGAGTTCTAGGCTGGCCTGGAACAGAGCAAGTTCTAGGTGAAGAAAAGCTTATGTCCAGGTGATCTGGTAAAAGAAGACAGAGCCATGCGGATCTCTGAGTTCAAGGTTTATCTACATAGCAAGTTCTAAAAGAGCCAAACTTAGACAGTGAAGGAGTTGGAAAACAGAAAACTTGTGATAATACAATAGAGTAATGGGGTTATATTCCAACTCCAGCAAGCATCAGAACACAGCAGCTTTGGCCATGTGGCTCTGTCTTTAGAGTAAGGTCATGATATGCTGATCTGTGGGATAATCAAAGGGATATTGGAGTGAATGACTGAGTTGATATGCAAATTCTAAGGGAAGTAGCTTATGCAAAATGAAAGACTGGGCTTTGGTCTTAAAGAGAGAGCTATCCAGAATAGAAAGCTATCTCTGATCAGAATACAGAGCTGTCACCTTGCATCCATCACTGACTCTAAGGCATTTCTCCACTGCTTCCTAACAGCCCTTCATTAGGACCCCTGACCAGGCTAAGACTGGTACTCAGCAATTTCACAGACTAACTTTTCTGTTTTTATACCAGTATCATGCAGCTTTTCATTACTATCACTATGTAGTACAACTTGAAATTAAGAATGGTGATACCACCAGAATTTCTTTTCATTTTACGGGATTGTTTTGGCTATTCTGGGATTTTTTTCCACATGAAGTTGATGATTGTTCTTTCAAGGTCTGTAAAGAAGTCTGTTGGAATTGGTGATGCTTTTATTGTTTTGGATAGATACCCATAAAGTAAATTTCTAGATCACAATTTAGTTTTAGTTTTTTATTTAGTCAAAAATCAGAAAACCTATGAATGAGAATTGGAACTATAGGTTTATTTGTTTGATACTTTGTCCTCAGTGGTTAAACTCTATGAGAAGGTTTATGTTGTATGACTTGGTTGGTAGAGGTGTGCTACTATGAATCAGATTTGGGGTTTCAAAAGACTCCTGCCATTCCAAGTTATCAGTCTCTGCTTCATGATTTTGTCTCAAGGTGTGTGTACTAAGCTATTGCTCCAGCCACCTACAATGTCTACCTCTGTGCCGTCATGTTCCTTTCCATGGTGATCATGGACTCTATCCCTCTGAAATGATAAGAACCAATGTAGATGTTTCTTTTTATAAGTTGTCTTGGTCATGGTGCTTGACCACAGCAATAGAAAAGTAAAATATGGAGTCCCTTTTGTGTAGGTAAGCTACTGCTGAGCATGAAGATTGTCCCTGAGTGTGGTTGATATACTCAACTGTCATTCTTTTGAAGAGAACTGGTTGTTCCATCTCCTAATTGTAATGCTATCAATTACAAATAGATTTTTGGTTAGGGGTAGGACTTTGTACTAGGATTTCATCTGGCTTGAATTTGTGTAAGTCTTATGAATGTTTTCACAGTCTCTGTGATGTCTATGTGTTTTATTGGCTCTGAAAAAATGTTTTCCTTGAGTTGTCTATCCCTTGTGGCTCCTTCGACATCCTCTTCTGCATAAATCTCCAAACTGTGACAAGAGTAGTGTGATAAGGACGATCCATTTAGGGATTGATGGGAAAATGTTTCTCATTCTCTTCATACTAAACTGTTTTGTTTGATAACTCAGTGAGTCTAATTTATACTGCCCATACACTCATAGGTGAAGGACCATACACTTGAGCATGGATGACCTGCAAAGTATACTTTCCTTTTCCCAGACACCATCAAATATCAGCAGTTCTTCATTTAGAATAGGTTCTCATCAATTTCTCTTCCCAATCATGTATGGTTGAGAGGCTTAAGTTAAAATATTGTACAGATAACTACAACTGCAATGAGTTATGGGGGTAGCAGTCCTTTCACATGCAGAAAATATTATTTCCTGCACTGGCCCTTCTTGAGATTCACTTTTTATGATCTTTATGTTCCCACTTTCATGATAGTCTCTGAACCATAGGTCAAAGAAAAGATTTTATTATATTTGTGGCTCAGTGCTCCACTGTTCATTTTGAGCAGTCATGAGTTTCTGAATTAACCACAATCCCCTGCACAAAACTTCTTTGATAGGGTCTGAAATTGCACTATTCTGTGCATATAGAAATATTAATTTAGTGTACAGTTTGATTCTAAGTTCATTTATTGAAATAATATTAGTGGATTCGTCCCTGAGGCTAATGGCTGCCTCAACCATGCATTGAGGTCATAATTACAGTATCTGGCATGAGTTTCCTATTGTGGAGTATATCTTTATTACAATCAGAAACAGGTTGCTAAGTCCCATAACATTTGTGTCACAATTGGACCCATGAACATATTTTGCCACACCAGTCATTACTGTAGTTGACAAAGCCTACATCTCAGTAAGGCTGTGGGTGATTTTTCCCCTTAATATTGCACCCTCTAATGCTCTAAAAGCTATCCTATGCAGAAGAAAATTTCTGTTAAGTGCCAATTTGATTTCTCCATGTTTTAGGTCTCAAGTATGCTGTGTCTTTATCAATAGGATAGTACCACCATGTATTATAGTGAGTGAAGTAACCCATATTAAGAAATATGAATTTTGGATGTGGTTGACTCATATGTGGGTATAACTTAAACTTAATATCAAATCTTTATGTTTGTATGTTCAACTTGGAATGCTCATAGAACTGAAGAAACTAGAAAGGACCAATATGTAGAAAAGGAAGAAAGATATTAAAGAGGTTAGATAGCATGATGTTGATGCTATGAAGTGGAAAAAGGAATACTGCAAGTGGCAGTTCTTATGCAAAGAACAGTAGGAGAGTGGGCAAAAGAGAGTATGGAAAAGAGGACTTAAGACAAAGGATGTTTGAAGTCATATAGAGTCTAATTATTTTATAAGCTTCATATATACCATATTTGTATTCACATAGAATAGTTTCATTGGAGTTACCCTTCATAGGGAATAGAACCACCCCAAAAACCATAGACAAAGTAAAATCCTAGTGCCAGGTATAAAACATATTCCTGTGAATTGTTGGTTAAATTTATCTTCGAACTTGTGGCTATATTAGGTTTTCAGCAGTCCATGATGCCTAATAGTGGGGTTATAGTAACTTATTACTTGAGTTTCAATCTTGACACAATTAGTTGTTAGAAAATGTTCAGTTTTCTTGAACCTTAGTGGATACTGTATAAGATATATACTCTAAAGGAAACTAGAAAATATAGTAAAGGTTAAATAAAGTACTCCATAAAACTACCTAAACTTGGGACCCAAACTACAGTACATACCTGAAGTGTTAGCTATTATTAATTCCTATTTACTATACGTTGAAG
The DNA here is from genome assembly GCF_011064425.1 of Rattus rattus. Classification (NCBI taxonomy): domain Eukaryota; kingdom Metazoa; phylum Chordata; class Mammalia; order Rodentia; family Muridae; genus Rattus; species Rattus rattus. The sequence continues at coordinate 122,885,889 of NC_046172.1, read as the reverse complement.
GGTATATTCCCACTCCCATTCGTATGTTGAAGTTACAACCTACAGTGCCTGAGAAAATTACCTTATTTTGAAATAAAGTCATTAAAGATAAAATAATTAAGTTATGATGAGGCCACACTGGGTGTACACCAGAATTTTAAGTCATTATGACTTTTTGTACAAGTAGGGAATTTGGATATATATCTCCTTTTGAAGATCAATTATGTAGTTTATTCAAGAAGTTACTACAGACTAAGGACAGATCTGAGACAGACTTTCCTTCTGAAAAAGCATGGACCCACTAATACCTTTGATCTCACATGTCCAATTTTTGGAACTATGTGATAATAAATTCCTGTAATTTAAGCTATTCTCTATTTTGTTGTACAGCTTCACAAAGCTAATATACTAACTAACAGAGCTGGAATGTTTCTGAATCAAGTTTTGTTCCCTTTTTGACACATATTATACATTTTAGCATTCTTTTTTCTAGAAGGCATTAATTACAATGATGAAAAAATTCTGTTTCAGATCTTCATTCTTCTTAAAGAAAATATTTTCTATAATGATCAGAAATATATGTTTCTTCATGTCAATTTCAGTAGCAAGACATGTGATTCAAGAAAAGTAAATCTAAGGCAACCTGACATAAATGTGATTAAGGACAAACATGGTTATAAGGCTTCTTTTTTCAACATGGTATTTAATAAAAAGGTAGCTTAATGCATGTATAACAAGTACCTGCCTGCTGAGTGCAAGGGTTATTGCTAAAATGGAACATGCATACTCAAAATTTAATAACAGCATCTAGTCTGACAAGATCTTAATACAAAACTGTACCTGAAAGACCACATAATTAATCGACTTTTTGCAATTTAAATAATAATTTAGTATAAAATATTTGATCCCTGCTAGAAGATAAATGATTCTTCTTAAGTTGATTTTAATTAGAACAACATGTAGTAGGTATTCATGTTGCTTCCCTCTTGAGATTTAAATTCCCAAGAAAATTGAAAACAATTTAAAAATGTATTTCCTTTTATGTGTATTATGCTATTCATTCTTCTTCCCTGCTTGGGATTTAACACAGTCTTTTAACTAAAAGCTTAACATTTATTCCTATAAGCACTAATACTGAAAAGTCTCCAAACATTTAAGCCCATAAAATGTTTAAAGTTCATTTAAATAAAGAGATGGTGACATGTGCTTTGTAAGTGGCTTGAAGGATTTATGTGGTTTTAATGTTGTTACTAATTAACATTAATTTAACATCAATGTGGTGCCAGCTTCTACACAAATTGGAACCCACACAATATCAAATTTAACAGTTAATTCATTGGATTAAATAAAAAACCAAAATTGGTCTTGACTTCATCACATAGCCAAAGTAAATTGTTTCCATGGCTTTATATTATACAAAAATATCAGAATGTTTAGCAAAGATTTTGTGAGAAGCTATTTATGTTATGGCATTAATTCTTAGACATAATAGGCATTAGAATTTGATACCATAAGATAAAGATCACTCATAAGTCTGCCTTTACTTCAGTTATCAGCTCCAAGTGGGGTTCCTTATTTGCCTTAATTTCTGCCTAGACTGTTACAAATTTGAGGTTTTTAAAAATCCTCTTATATTCTATATAATTCACTCAAATAACTCAGGAAGCACTATGGTTATGATTACTTCAGTTTGATAAAATTATAAATAATCAAGTAAAAGGTATATAAGGTAAAGTCTAGAAAAGTTCCAAATAACACACACACACACACACACACACACACACACACACACACACACACACACAAATATATATTGCAACCAGGACTCTTTTTTGAGTTTTATTGTCCATAGTCTTATATAGTGTTTCATTACATGTGTGGTTAATTAAATAATTGGTCATATTTTTCAACTAAATATGTTACTTCCCTCACCAGAATACAGGTCCCCAGCTAGTGGTGCTGCATGGGAAGATTTAGGTGGTACAAATTTGCTGGAGTAAGTACATCATTGAAGATAGGCTTTTTACATAACATAACATTTCCCCACTTCCAGTCTGCTCTCTCTTGTTTCATGTTTCCATTTGAATATGTGAATTCTTTGCTTCCTTCTCCTGACACCATTCTCATCTCTTGCTTTCATATTCCCACTTTACCAAGATAAAAGGTTTTACTTATTTTTAATTTTTTAATAAACCTGTCTCTTATGTAGCCCTGACTGTCCTCAAACTGGCTATGTAGACCAGATTGGCCTTTAACTCACCAAAATCCACCTGCCTGTCCTTCTGATAGAGTGCTAGAATTAAAAGCTTTTGCTGTCACGCTCAGCTTATAGTAGAGTCTACTACTCTGTACTTATAGTAAGTCTAGAACTCGATTCTAACATGAATCTCTTCCTTGTTGTCTTTTGGCCATAGGGTTTATCACAGTAATAGACAAGTAACTAATACAATAGCCTTTATTGTTTCATATGTAGTCTCTCTAGGATTCTACATCAGGAATGGATATTATAGTTTGTCAGTGGACTTTAATGCAACATTTAGTACTTTTAAAATTAGAAAATAATAAGGGGGTTGGATTTAGCTTATGGTAGAGCGCTTGCCTAGCAAGCACAAGGCCCTGGGTTCGGGTCCTCAACTCCAAAAAAAAAAAAAAAAAGAAAAAAGAAAATAATAAGCAATACATTATTATTATTATTCAATACATATTTTATTAGATGATGATTTAAAAATTTTGAGTATTACTTATTAAAGTGTTAGTAATCTAATTCATTAAAATAGTTGACTTATGATTAAAGTCATGTTCACTGTTCAGCTTAATAAAAATTCCAGTGTATACTAACAATAGCATTTATCTTATTTATTTTGTATCTTTATTTGTAAATAATTTATAAATTCATTTGATGCTTTCTCGCTGTTGCATAAACTATTGCAAGGCCAAAGTATATTTTTACATTGTGGAATATTGAAATAATACAGACAACCACATATATTTTTAGATGGGATCTCATGTAGTCCAGGCTGATTCCCTGTGTAGTTGAGTCTGATGTCTGCTTCCTGACCTTTCTGTCCATACTTCCGTGTGCTGAGATTACAAGTATTAATCCACATCTGACCTCAAGGCAATAATTTTAACAGTAAAATATGGTGCTTAAAAAAAAAACTATCAAGTTTGAAAAACTTTGTCACAATCAGTTAAGACTTTAGGCTCAAGCACTAATCATTGCTATGCCATTAGCTAGCTAAAAGTAATGGAAAAATATTTAACTTCTCTAACACATAGTCCTTTTTGAGATGGGAATAGTACTATTAAAACATTTAATTCTTTAAGCAACACAACTAATAGTCTAGACATTAATCGTGGTCTTGAACACATTTAAAGCATTCAAATTATCAACAATTAACAGATTGTCTCACAAAACTTATCCAATTTTTTTTTACAGATTTGAAGCTAAATAGGGATTTAACCTCAAAAACTCACTATGGTGCTCTGTTTAGCAGGTGTAGCAACTTCAAGTTATTGATGTTGATTCTCAAATCGAAACTATTGTCAACTTCTATACTAGTGTCATATTCATATTGTTGACTGGATGATACTTGGAATTAGTGATTGATGGAGTAAGATCTGTTTATTATGATTCTAATAGTTATATATGATAATCCTTTGACCTATTCTATTATGTTGTAATTTGACACTCTTAGTGATCTAATATTATTAGAAACAGTATTTTTGCATTTGGAAAGATTATTTATGCAAATCATTAGTTATTCATTAGGAATAACAAATTTCAGTTAGGAAGAAATAATTGAAAATAATTAGTTTAATGTAGCCAAAGGATTAGGTTTCAAAACATTATGCTGTACACTCTGATATACAATTTTTAACATTTAAAAGTTATTGGTTTGTGATTCACCATCCGAAAATTAAATAAATGAATGGTCTAAAATATTCTCTATACATGTAAAATTGAGTGTAAAACATAAATCTCAATACAGGATGACCTAACATAATGCAAGGAAATGCAAGCCTCAAATAGAAAAGAAATTCAAAGCCAGTGCAACAACTGATTTGAAGCTGCAGCTGTCCTAGGAAGATTAGACTGGCTTTAACGATCAAAGCAACAAGGTATTTAGTGGTCTTGAGATCACACAAAGTGAGGAACTGGAGTGAATGTTGTCTTCTAAAACCAGAATCATGAAGCATATAGTCTCAGCAAACCTCTTACTCAACTCATATAAGAAAAAGATAACAAGAATTGTTTGTATTTTATTTTTATCTTTCACTATAAACTTTAAATAAAAAAATTCTCTGCAAAGGAACAAGAGTGAGCCTTTCTTCACCTGCACCAAGGATCTGAATTTAGTTTCTCTTTAACATCATGACAGTAAATTAATGTTAATGTCTTTATTCTTATGATGAATCTCTACCCTTGGGCAAAGTCAATTAACACTTCAATCAGGTAACAATTTCCAAGCAAGAGGAGATTTCCTAGAAGTCAGTGTTTGTCACTATGTATCCAGAAATGAGTAACATCATTCAACATTATTTGGAACTTCTTATTCATTCTCATTCTTGCATCTACACCAAACCTACTAAATCAGACACTCTGGGGTAGCATCTAGAAACAAATGATTTGAAAAGCCTTCCAAATGACTCTAATCAAAGTTGACATTTGAGGCCCACTCTTCTTGATAAAACTCTTGTCAAATGAAATATATAATTCTGAATAAAAAATAATTAGAGAAAATATACATCTTAATGAGCTGAACTCTTATGACCTATTTGCAAAGGAAAGGTTATTTTTTCTGTCATTTACTGTCAATATGATATTAATAAATTTAGTTTGTCAACATGCATTATCTTTATGTTAAAATTTATCAAATAAACTCTTTGCTCTCCCTACCTCTGAAAATATTAACAGAAACTCACTCTTTCACAAAATTCCCTGAGCCTTATGTGTAAACGTTGTATTATTTGCTTTCCTAGTAATTTCAGAACTCACACCCATAAAATCTCACCAATATGACTGCCTAAATATGGGATAAAGAAGTACAACAAAAAACATACTAAAACAGACTGTATAAAACCTACAAGGCCTCAATCCTACACAAAACCTTCTTAAAGAAATGCTGAAAATCATTTCAGGGAAGATCACAAGTAGTTATCAAATACCAAATGATCACTGCTAAAGTCAGAGACACAATTAACCTTATATACACTAAGCAGGTTATATTTAGGAATATACATGTATACATGCAATAACATTTAATGAAAGAAGAAATTGTGAATTTGAGAGCAAGGAGGGTATATTAGTCAGGGTTTTCTAGAGAAACAGAACGGACAGAATTAGGAATTGATAAAAATAGCATACTGGGTGTGGTCTGGTTATTCCAAAAATGTTTGTTTGCCAAGGGGAAGTTCAAAAATCAAATAGTATTTGGTCCACAGGGCTAGATGTTTCAACTGATATTCTGGATAAGTCAGAATTTCCAAAAGTAGGTTCTAGTACTAGTTCAGTAAAGCCCTTGCCAGGGATGGTCGGGGAAATCAGCAAAGAGCAATAACTCCCTTTATCCTTGTCATTGTTATAGGCTGCCACACATAGCTCAGATTTAGGGTGGGTCTTTCCATCTCAAATGATTCAATTAAGAAATAGCTGCATCCAGAGAGGCTCTGCCAGAGCCAGTCAATTACAGAGTAAGAGGCTCACAGCCAACCACTGGATTGAGCTCAGGGACCCCTATGGAGGAGTTAAAGAAAGGACTGAAAGAGCTGAAAGGTTTTGCAACCCTGTAGGAAGAACAACAATATCAACCAACCAGACACCCAAGAGCTCCCTGGGACTAAACAACCAACAAAAGAGTACACATGAGGGACTCTTGGCTCTAGCTGCATATGTAGCAGAGGATGGCATTGTCTGGCATCAATAGGAGGAGAAGATGTTGGTCCTGTGAAGTGTCGATTTCCCCAGTGTATGGGGAATGCCAGGGTGGTGAGGTGAGAGTAGGTGGTGGGGAGGGGTAGCACCCTAATAGAAGCAAGGGAAAGGGAGGAAGGGAGAGTGGGATTCTGAAGGGAAACCAGGAAAGGTGATAACATTTGAAAGGTAAATACATAAAATATCCAATAAAATAAAATAAAAATGAAAAGTAATAAGGAAAAGAATTCATCACAGGTATACCCAGACACATGAATTTTTAGTTAATCTCAGATATAGTCAAATTGACAACTAGGCATAGCCATCACAGTGGGCTCTATGGAAAGGTTTGGAGGAAAGAAAGGGAAAGGCAATGTTACTATAGTATAACCTTAAAAAATAACATAAATAATTTCAAAAGTGTAACCAACTACGTATTTGTTCCTTCATCCTCACAGTATGCAGTAAAGCCCTGACCACCCCTGCCTGCTGTTCTTTAATGAAACAAGATTCTATCTATATAGATTGTCAAGGAATAATATGTCTTGCCCAGTATCATCATGAAGAAATCATGTCATAGCAAATATTTCTCTGCTCTTATTCAAGTTCTAACCTAAATAAGCCATCATTAACATTTCAATCTGCTTTTTTGTTTTATTTTTATGATGACAGTGTCAGTGGTTTCCCAGTACTTTCAAGTGATTTAACTATTATAAATTCCCTCATCACTCTCTTCTCTGTTTCCAACAATTGTTAAGTCAAGAAATATGTCCAGAGGTGGGTTATTTTTTGTATCAATAAGAGCAGGTTCCTTTTTGAAATAGAAGAAAGAACACAGAGAGATCAGAGGCATTGGAGGGACACAGGGTCGTAGAATTCACGCTGGTTCAAATACTGTGTGCTGGAGTAGAATTTCTTTGTTTCTCATTAATTTATTTATTTATTCAGTTTACATCCCAATTGCAGCCATCTTCCTTCTTCTTTTCCCAATCTCACCAACACACCTTCTTCCCCACTCCCCCAATCTCCTTTTCCTCAGAGAAGGAACCCACCCTGCTACATCAAGTCACAGCAAGACTAAGTGTATACTCTCCCACTGAAGCCAAGTCAGCTCAGCTATGGGAAAGGGTCCAAAGTTAGTTAGGGGACCCACATGAAGAACAAGTTGCACATATGCCATACATGTGTAGGGGGTCTGGGTCCAACCCAGGCATATGCTTGTCCCTGTGAACCCTCATAGGCCAAGGTTAGTTGGGTCTCTAGATCTTCTTCTGGTGTCCTTGACTCCTCTGGCTCTGCTAAACCTTCCCCCAACTCTTCCACAAGACTCCCTGAATTTTGCCTCATGTTTGGCTCAGGGTCTCTGAATTTGTTTCTATCAGCTCCTACATAAAGCCTCTCAGATGATAGTGTGCTAGGCTCCTGTCTGCAAGCATAGCACAGTATCATTAATAGTGTCAGGAGATGGTTCCCTCCCATGGGATGAATCTCAAGTTGAGCCAGTCATTGGTTGGCCTGTCCCTCAATCTCTGCTCCTTCTTTATCCCTGTACATCTTGTAAGCAGGGCAAATATTGGATTAAAGACATTATGGGTGGGTTGGTGTCCCCCTTCTTCCACTAGAAGTCTTGCCTGGCTCCAGGAGGTGGGTGCTTCAGGCTCCATATCCCATGCTGGTAGAGGTCTCAGCTAGGGCCACCTCCAAAGCCTCCTGAAAGCCTCCTTTCTCTCAGAGATGCCCCCACTGATTTCTGTTTTCTCTTTCTCAGCCACCCCCCAACACCTGAACCTCATCCCTGTTTCCATCATCCCACTCAGTTTCTTCCCAACAATTACATCAGATATCTCTTTTTTTTTCTCCTTCTGAGTGAGATTCAAATATCTTCCCTTGGGCCCTCCTTGTTAGCATCTTTGGGTCTGTGGATTGTAGCCTGGTTATCTTTTTAATTATGGTTAATATCCACTTATAAGTGACCACATGCCATGCTTGTCTCTCTGTGTCTGGTTTATCATCTATGGTAGAATTTCGGATACACTTCTCTTTCTGGGAAGATAGCTGTGGCACTAGATTGTCACTTTCCAATTAGTAGAAATACATACACTGTTAAGACTACTTTCACTATCTCTTATTTCACCTTAATTTTACAATGATGGTTTCAAGTGAACTCCCAAACATCTAGGTGATCAGACTATTCTAACTCTCCATTATTGTGTTTTATAAAAAGATAAGGAGAAGAGAAGGAATATATTTGCTGGATGTGTAGTCAGTAGTGGGGGAAGGGGATGCCTCTGCAGGCCCATGCTGAGGCATCCCCCCCCCCCCTGAGAGAGCAGCCACTGTGGTATAGTATAGAACAGAGCTTATTCAGGGAATAGGGAGGGGAGTTGAGAGGGTAGTAGAGACAGAAAAAGGCAGAATAGAGAAATAGATGCCAGACATGAACATGTGGAGAGAAGGGGGAGAAGGGAATGGGAAGAGAAGGGCTTGAAGGGGTCAAGAGGATTGAGTAAGCAAGAAGTGAGGAGAACAAGAGAGAGAGAGAGAGAGAGAGAGAGAGAGAGAGAGAGAGAGAGAGAGAGAGAGAGAGAGAGAGAGAGGGCAAACAACCCTTTTATAGTGAGTCAGGCATACCTGGCTGTTGCCAGGTAACTGTGGGATAGAGCTTAGAAAAAATGTTAACACTTGTCATCCCTCTTTCCTCTGGTTCCAATATTTTTTGTCTTCTGTTTTTAAGAATCCAATATACCTTCTCTATTTTCAGTTTCACCTGCTTTACTGTCTTCTTATTTCACTGTGAAAGCAGAATCAATCTTAAAAACATTATAATCCATCTAAAAAAAATCTGTCCATATAAAATCTACTTTAATATACCTGCAAATTGTAAGGTTTTTTTGGCTTCTGCATTATAAGGCTACCTTGCATGTTACCACTTCATCCTACAAACATGTCAAAATAGTCCACATCTTAAATATTAGCAGCAGCAGCAGCAGCAGCAGCAGCAGCAGCAACAGCAGCAAGATAAACATTTCTAAATGCTAAACCCTTTATCATTGACATCTCTTTCAAATATATATAATAACTATCATGGAAAATCCCCTTTTCAAAAGTATCATACTTAACTTTCTCCACCTAAATTATCTATTTCATTGTCTACCAAATGCATTCCAGTTATATTTTACTCTCATCGCCCCATTAAAATCTTTTATTTTGACATAAATGACCTTTACAATTTCCAAACACACACTCATTTTATTCTTTATTTTACAAGTATGTTACACAATTTATCACTTTTCTTTCTTTGAAACAATTTCTTCCCTTAGCTCTGTCTCGGGTAGAACTTTTGGTTATCTAACTCCTGGAGGAGGGAAATGACATACTGCGTTGAACCATATGGCCAATTATGCTATCAACTCTACTTATATAATGAAACCTTATAAATTACTCTGAACAATAAAACACAGAAAATAGATCAATATACTTTTCCTTAGTTCTTTTGGAAAAGAAGTCCTCATGATTGAAACTTTCCAAGACTTTGCCCTATACGCTACTTATCTGATTACTTGTAATCTTTATCAAATGATGATAATCATAATCATAGTTTCTTGAGCTCTTTGCTTTATTTTAGTTAATTATGCAGAACTTGAGATGGTCTAGAAAACCCCAAAATCTGCAAAGGACTAGGAAGAAATGAAATTAAACAAGGGATCCTATTTATAGCTGATATCAGAAGTAAAATTATGTAAAGAAGGATTTAGAACCTTGTCCTTTAACTTATGGTATCTGATTTAACTTCCATATAGATAATATTAGAATTGACATTCAATACATTTTTATCATGGAAAGTTTTAATTTATCCTTCAATTTTAACATGCTTTTGGTGTGTTTACTAATCTGGGCAGACAGTTGTGATTTTTCAGAACTTGGAATACAAATTTTCCAGGCCTTCATGATCTTAAACATTTCTCTTGAAAAAAATAGAATTTACTGTAATAAGCCCGCCTTTATAAATAATTTGAACTTTCTTTTTTGTAGCTGTAATCTTGTGTTTTTTTTTTTTTTTAACTTGAGTATTTCTTATTTACATTTTGATTGTTATTCCTTTCCCGGTTTCCGGGCAAACATCCCTAACCCCCTCCCCCTCTATATGGGTGTTCCTCCCCCATCCTCCCCCCATTACCGCCATCCCCCCCAACAATTACGTTCACTGGGTTCAGTCTTGGCAGGACCAAGGGCTTCCTTCCACTGGTGCTAATCCTGTTTTTTATTTTGTGTTTTCTGTTTTGACTATAATGTATCACGAGGAGTTTCTTTTCTAGTCTTGTTTAATTGCTGTTTTATAGATGTCTTGTCGTTGGGTAAAAGTCTCTTTCTCTAGGTTCAGAATTTTTCTTTTGTGATTTTCCAGAAGTATTCTCTACAAGTTTGCTGTGATATTATTTTCTTTTTCTATTCCTGTATTTCTAGGAGTGTGTCTTTTTATAGTACCTCAAAACTTCCTAGTGCCCTTTTCATTTCTCTTTTTTAATTTATCATTGACGTTCACTGAGTAGTCTATCCTTGCTTTACGATGTTTATCATATGATCTATTCTGTTTATGAGGCTTTCCTTTGATGTTTTTATTTGACTTATTGAGGGTTTTTTTTTTCTTCCAGCATTATTTCAGTTGGCTTATTCATCATCAATTTCCTTTATTGGATTTAATTTTCCTACATTATATTGGCTTTTTAATTTCATTCACTTTTTAATTTTGTCTACTTTGAGTTTTTTTTTAACCACAATTATCATTCTTTTTACTTTTTTGTCCAGAAGATTTCATAGGTCCTTTTTCACTGACATTTAGTTTGAGGGGATTGATAATTTTCGGGGCAGTGCTTTTAATATTATTTTGTTCATACACTAGGCTTTACACATCTGTTATATCTTTTTTCATAGTAGGTATGCACACAATCATCTGAAGAGAGTTAAGATGTGAGAGAATTAAGGTTTTATTTACTTTTATATAACAGGTCTATGCCTAATCTTAAAAATACTACTGCATATTTGAAGTGACATCTATAGAAGTGTAAGAATACCCTTTGCTGGACTTCTCTTCTACTACCTTCTAGTCAGGCCCTCCAAGTTTAGCTGTTCTACCTTGAGTAAGATCTGGTTAACCCAAGGTTGTGGATGGCAGCTCTTGGGAAGGTGAGTATGTAATCAGGAGGTATGTGGTTCCTGATGGTATTCAGACAGTTAGGTCAGTGTCTGTGAAATGGTCTGTATTAACTGTGTAAGGTGTGTATCTCTGTACTGTTCTTAGGAGGAAGAGGCTGTGACACTGGATAAGCAGTACTACCTGAGGGATGTGTGTGGTTCCATATAGACTTTCAATACAACAGATTATGTTGGTAGGTAGACAGAATTACCCAAATGGATTGTATAACTTATTGTGGTTCTCATATGCCCAAGTATATTATGGACAAAATGTTACCCTGATAACAAAAACAGATAAAAATAAAAGAAATGAACAAGACTCCCCCACCCCCCCCAAAAAGGAAAGAAAGACAGTACCATAAAATTTTACACAGATCTCCATCCTAAACATAGATGCAGAAATTCTCAGTAAAATACTGGAGAAATAAATTCAAAGTTATTTGGATCTTCTCCCCTGCAAATGCCCTTTCTGCTGTCTTCAGCTTAAGCCCAGACATGCTACTCATGAATCAACATTGTCTCATGATGTCTCCTGATTCTGTCTCATGCTTTTATTATGTCCACACCTAATGTCTAGTTAGTTTCAGACACACAGCTCTTATACCAACTACATTCTCTGAACCAAGCTCACTTGTTCCAACTCTGCACTCACAAAACTTACTGTAATCAAGCAGCCCTCAAATAGGCTGTCCTCAGTCTAGTCTTGTCACATAGCTCTTATAGTTCCTAAAATAGAGTTAGAAAAAGTGAATATTAGAATTTCCTATCAGATACACACACAACCCAACAAGTCCACATGCCAAAATTACATTAAAACAAAAAACAAAAACAAACAAAAATGACAGTAGCAGCAACAGCAACAAAAAACCCACAAACATTATGAACAGCCTGGAAAGTATGTTCACACTCAAACTCACTAATCCTATAGAAGGGTTCTACAATAAGAATTATGAAGATTGTACTCAGGAAACAATTTAAAAAATAATCATAGACTTTGTCAAGGGATTCAAAAATATGAAAGAAGATATGACAATCAGCTCAATGAACTTAAATGGGACAACAAATTCCCGAGTGATGTATACAAAAGTACAAATATAAAGATGAATGAAATAAGAAAGACAATTTAGGATTTGAAAACTCAATTCAGTAAAGATATTGAAACATTAAAAAGAAGCCAAGGCTGAAATGAAGATGGAAATGAAAACTAATGAGCCAATTAGATAACTCAGTTAAAAGCTTTAAAAATAGAATGGAACAAGTAGATGGTTGAATATTAGAACCTGAATTTAAAATAGAAGTGTTAGTCCACTCAAGCAAAGTATATATGAAGTTTTAAAAATCATACAAAAGGTGGATGAAAATCTCTGAAACAAAATGAAAGATCAAATCTTTTAACTATTGGAAAAGATAAGAGAGAAGAACTCTAGGTCAAAATGCATAGACCAAATCTTCAACAAGCTCATAGAAGAAAACTTTCCCAAACTGAGGAAAGGCATAACCATTGTGGTGGTTTGAATGATAATGGCTCCCATGTACTCATATATTCAAATACTTGATCACTAGTTGATGCAACCATTTAGGAAGGAATAGAATATGTGAATTTGTTGGAAGAGGTGCTTCACTGAAGGTGGACTTTGAGCTTTCAAAATTAAACACCATTTCCAGTTAGCTCTGTCTGCTTCATGCTCATGGAGTGAGATGTAACATTTCAGCTTTTGCTCCAGTGCCATCCCTTCCTGACTGCTCCCCTGCTCCCTGCCATGAGGGGCATGAATTCTATCCTTCTGGAATCATAAGCCCTAAATGAAATGCTTTCTTTGTTTTTGAATTGCACTGTTCATATTTTCTTAATCTCAACAACAGAATGCTAACACACACAGAGAGAAAAATGTAGTCTAGAGAATACCAAATACAAAAAGACCAGAAAAAATGCCTCATGGCATATTTCCATTAAGAAACTAGCTATACAGAGCAAGAGAGAACATGAAAGCTTCCAGAGTAAATCACAAGTCATATATGAAAGAAAGCCCATCAGAATAACGTGATTTCTCAATGAAATATTGAAAGTCTAGAAGAGCATAGAACAATGCACTCCATCTGGGTTCGGAAAGTCCATGGATGAAAGCCTAGACTAATGTACTCAGGAATAAAATCAAGTATAGTTGAAGTAGAAAAAGTTCATATTAGCAAACTAAAAGATTTTAGGTCCACAAAAACCCTGTGGAAACTATTTGAAGTAATATCTGAGACTGAAGAAAGGAATAAGGATAGCAAGTGGCTATAGAAAGATAAAATGAATTTGTAATAACTGAAATATACAATAGTAGTAAGAATTAACCCACCTATTGCCCTCTGGTCACAGGAACCTAGGAGCAGTCAGGGGCAGGATCCTTCTGGATTGAGTAGAAAACCAATCTCCAGGAGCCCCCAAGACACCTGAGAGCAGAGGTAAGAACATCTCTTCTGCTCTGAGCACCTGACCTGGGGCCTCAGGGTGCACAAACCCAGGAGCAGTCTGGGACAGGACCCTTCTGGTTTCTGCCTGTGCCTGGAGCTGAACCTGTCCCATGGTTCTTTGTACCCAAATCCCATGGGGGAGAGAGCTGGACTCTCAGAAGTGTGGACAATTCTGAGAGCTCAGGGGAGACTGCAACTTCGACTCAAGTTCCTGGTCTAAGAGGAACCTGCTTAGTGCCCTCTGGACACAGGAACCTAGGAGCAGTCAGGGCAGAAACCTCTGTAACCAAACCCAATGGTGGAGAGAGCTGGAGTCTAACAAGTGCAGCCAATGCTGAGAGCTCAGAGGATAGAACTACTCCTGCTCACATTGCTGGCCCAAGAGGAACCCACCTAGTGCCCTCTGTGCCCTCTTGGCACAGGAACCTAGGAGCAGTCAGGGGCGGGAACTTTCTGGTTTCTGCCTGCTCCCAGAGCTGAAAGCCAGTCACCAGGAGGGCTGACACTCTTAAGAGCAGAGGTAAGACCAACTCTTCTGTTCTGAGGAACCTACCTGGAGCCCTCAGGACACACAAACCCAGGAGCAGTCTGGATCAGGATGCTTCCAGTGTATGCTTGTAAACAGAGCTGACCTAGTTCCACAGTTCTCTGTACCCAGACATGGCTGAGAGAAAATAGGTCTATAGGAGTGCTGACACACAGGCTTACAGGAGGGTCAAGCCACTGTCAGAGACAGCAAGACAAGCTAACACCAGAGACAACCTGATGGTGAGAGGCAAGCACAGGAACCTAAGCAACAGAAACCAAGACTACTTGTCGTCATCAGAGCCAAGTTCTCCTCCAAAATCAAGTACTAGATATCCAAACACATTGGAAAAGCAAGATTTGCATTTAAAATCACATCTCATGATGATGACAGAGGGCTTTAAGAAGGACATAAATAACTCCCTTAAAGAAATACGGGACAACACAGGTAAACAAGTGAAGCCCTTAAAAAGGAAACACAAGAATCCCTTAAAGAATTACAGAAAAACACAACCAAACAGGTGAAAGAATTAAAACCATCCAGGATTTAAAAATGGAAAGACAAACAATAAAGAAAGCAAAAAGAGAGACAACCATGGAGAGAGAAAACCTAGGTAAGAGATTAGGGTCATAGATGCAAGTATCAACAACAGAATACAGGAGACAGAAGGGAGAATCTCAGGAGCAGAAGATACCATAGAAAACATTGAGACAATCATCAAAGATAATGTAAAGCACAAAAAACTCTGAACCTAAAACATCCAAGAAATCCAGGGCACAATGAGAAGCACAAACCTAAGGATAAGAGGTATAGAAGAAACCAAAACTCAAAACTTAAAGGGCCAGTAAATATCTCCAAAAAATTATAGAGGAAAACTCTCTAACCTAAGGAAAGAGATGCCCATACACATACAAGAAGTGTATAGAACTCCAAATAGATTGAACCAGAAAAGAAATCCCTCCTGTCATGAATCCAGCTCTACAAAAGACAATAGATGGAAAACTCCAAAACAAGGAGGAAAACTACTCCGTAGAAAAAGCAAGAAAGTAATCTCAATGCAATGAACCTAAAAGAAGAGACACACAAACAGAATTCCACCTCTAACAACAAGAATAACAGGAAACTAAAATCACTATTCCTTAATATCTCTTAACATCAGTGGACTGAATTCTCCAATAAAAAGACATAGACTAACAGACTGGATATGTAAAGAGGACCAAGCATTTTTGCTGCATACAAAGAAACACACGTCAGTGACAAAGACAGACACTCCATCATAGTAAAATACTGCAAAACAATTTTCCAGTTGGAGTAGCCTTTCTAATGTAGAATAAAATTGACTTTCAAGCAAAAGTTATCAAAAAAAGGTAAGTATCAGAGGATGGCCTAGTTGGGCACCAATGGGAGAAGCACTAGGTCCTGACAAGTCTGGACCCCCCAGTGCAGGGGAATGCCTTGCATGTGGGGTGGGGTGGGAATGGCTGGTGGTTGGGGAAGGGGAACATCCTTATAGGAGAAGAGAAGGGGGATTGGATAGGGGGCTTATGAATAGGAAACCAGGAAATGGAATAACATTAGAAGTGTAAATAAAAAATAAACAATAAAAAACCCAAAAGAATGTCAAGGACAAACATCACATTCATCAAAGGAAAAATCAAGCAGGATGAACTCTCAATCCTGAATATCTATGCTCCAAATGCAAGGGCATCTACATTTATAAAAGAAACCTTATTAAAGCTCAAAGCACACACTGACCCTCACATAATAGTAGTGTGTGATTTCAACACCCCACTCTCATCAATGGAAACAGGAACTAAAAAGAGACATAGAGAAACTAACAGAAGTTATGAACAAAATGGATTTAACAGATATTTATAGAGCATATCAATGTAAAACAAAGGAATATACTTTCTTCTCAGCACCTCATTGTACCTTCTCCAAAATTGACCATATAATTGGTCACAAAACAGGCCTCAACAGGTACAAAAAGATTGAAAAAATCCCATGCATCCTATCAGATCACATAGACTAAGGCAGAGCTACAATAAAAATAAAAACCACAGAAATCCCACATATACATGGAAGTTGAACAATGCTCTACTCAATGAAACTTGAAGAAATAAAGCTATTAAAGACTTTTTTTTTAGAATTTAATGACAACAAATGCACAACATACACAATTTTATAGGACACAATGAAAGTAAAGTTAAGATGAAAATCCATAGTCTGAGGCCTCCAAAAAGAAACTGTAGAGATACATTAGCAGCTTGACAGCATAACTAAAAGCTCTAGAACAAAAAGAAGCAAATACACCCAACAGAATTAGACAGCAGGAAATTATCAAACTGAGGGTTGAAATCAACCAAGTAGAAACAAAAAGAACTATACAAACAATCAACAAAACCAGGATCTGGTTCATTAAGAAAATCAACAGGATAGATAAAACCCTTAGCCAGACTAACCAGAGGGCACAGAGAGTGTATCCAAATTAACAAAATCAGAAATGAAAAGGGAGACATAACAACAGAATCTAAGGAAATTCAAAAAATCATCAGATCCTATGACAAAAGCCTATATTCAACAAAAATGGAAAATCTGGATGATATGGACATTTTTCTAGACAGTTAACAGGTAACCAAATTAAATCAGGATCAGATAAACCATCTATACAGCCCCATAACTACTAAAGCAATAGAAGCAGATATTAAAAGTCTCCCAAACAATAAAAGCACAGGACCAGAAGGGTTTAGTGCAGAATTCTATTAGCTCATCATATAAAATTTAATAACAATACTGTTCAAACTATTCCACAAAATAGAAACAGAAGTAACATTACTCAATTCCTTCTATGAAACCTCAATTACACTTATACCTAAAGCACAAAAAGACTCAACAAAGAACCTTTCAGACCAATTTTCCTTATGAATATTGATGCAAAAATACTCAATAAAATTCTCACAAGCTTAATTCAAGAACACATTAAAATGATCATCCACCATGATCAAGTAGGCTTCATCCCAGGGATGCCAGGATAGTTCCATATACAGAAATCCATCAAAGTTATCCACTATGTAAACAAACCACATTATCATCTAATTAGATGCTGAGAAAGCATTTGACAAAATTCAACACCCTTTCAAGTTAAAAGACTTGGAAAGATCAGGAATTCAAGGCCCATATATAAATATAGTAAAAGCAATATACAGCAAGCCACTAGCGAACATCAAACTAAATAGAGAGAAACTTGAAGCAATCCCACTAAAATCAGGGACTAGACAAGGCTGCCCACTCTCTCCCTACTTATTCAATATAGTCTTCGAAGTCCTAGCCAGAGCGATCAGACAAATGAAGGAGGTCAAAAAGATACAAATTGGAAAGGAAGAATTCAAAATATCACCATTTGCAGATGATATGATAGTATACTTAAGTGACCCCAAAAGTTCCACCAGAGAACTACTAAACCTGGTAAACAACTTCAGCAAAGTGGCTGGCTATAAAATTAAGTCAAACAAATCAGTAGCCTTCCTCTACTCAAAGGATAAATAGGCTGAGAAAGAAGTGAGGGAAATGACAGCCTTCACAATAGTCACAAATAACATAAAATACCTTGGTGTGACTCTAACCAAGCAAGCCAAACATCTGTATGACAAGAATGTCAAGTCTCTGAAGAAAGATATTGAGGAAGATCTCAGAAGATGGGAAGACCTCCTATTCTGATGGATTGGCAGGGTTAATATAGTAAACATGGCCATTTTGCCAAGAGCAATCTATGGATTCAAGGCAATCTCCATCAAAATTCCAACTGAATTCTTTATGGAAATAGAAAATGCAATTTGCAAATTTATTTGGATTAACAAAAACCCAGGATAGCAAAAACTAACCTCAACAATAGAAACTTCTGGGGAATTCACCATCCCTGACCTCAAGCAGTATTACAGAGCAATTACAGGGACAAGCAGGTAGATTAATGGAATAGAATTGAAGACCAAGAAATGAACCCACACACATATGGTCACTTGATCTTTGACAAAGGAACTAAAACCATCCAGTGGAAAAAAGACAGCATTTTCAACAAATGGTAATGTTTCAAATGGAGGTCACCATGTAGAAAAATGCAAATCGATCCATTCTTATCACCATGTACAAAGTCAAGTACAAGTGGATCAAGGACCTCCATATAAAACCTGATACACTCAAATTAATAGAAGGAAAAGTGAGGAAGAACCTCGAATACATGTGCACTGGGGAAATTTTCCTGAATGAAAACTCTAATGGCTTATGTTCTAAGATCAAGGACCAACAAATGGGACTTCATATAACTACAAAGCTTCTGTAAGGCAAAGGAAAATGTCATTGGGAGAAAATGGCAACCAACATATTGGGAAAAGACCCTTACCAATCTTATATCTGATAGAAGGCTAATATCCTATATATACAAAGAACTCAAGAAGTTAGACTCCAGAAAGCCAAATAAGCCTATTAAAATGGAGTACAGAGCTAAACAAAGAATTCTCATCTGCGGAATATCGAATGGCTAAGAAGTACCTAGAGAAATGTTAAACATCCATAGTCATCAGGAAAATGCAAATAAAAGCAACATTGAGCTTCCACCTCATACAAGTCAGATTGGCTAAGATAAAATACTCAGTTGACAACAGATGATGGCAAGGATGTGGAGAAAGAACACTCCTCCATTGTTGGTGGGATTGCAAGCTGGTACAACCACTCTGTCAATCAGTCTTGAAATTCCTCAGAAAGTTGGACATTGTGCTACTTAAGGACCCAGCTATACCACTTCTGGGTATATACCCAAATGATGCTCCAATATATAACAAGGACACATGCTCCACTATGTTCATAGCAGCCTTATTTATAATAGCCAAAAGCTGGAAAGAACCCAGATGCCCTTCAACAGAGGAATGGATATAGAAAATGTGGTACATCTACACAATGGAGTACTACTAAGCTATCAAAAACAATGACTTCATGAAATTCATAGGCAAATGGATTGAACTTGAAAATATCATCCTGAGTGAAGTAACCCAATCACAGAAAAATCCACATGGTATGCACTCAGTGATAAGTGAATATTAGCTCAAAAGCTCAAATTACCCAAGATATAATCCACAGATCACGTGATGCTCAAGAAGAAGGACAACTGGGCTGGGGATTTAGCTCAGTGGTAGAGGGCTTACCTAGGAAGCGCAAGGCCCTGGGTTCGGTCCCCAGCTCCCAAAAAAAAAAAACAAAAAAAAAAAAAAAAAAGAAGAAGAAGGACAACCAAAGTGCAGATGCTTAAATCCTTCTTAAAAGAGGGAACAAAAATATTCAAATGAGGAGATACAGAGACATAGTTTGGAGAAGAGACTGAAGGAATGTCCATTCATAGCCTGCCCCACCTGGAGATCCAGCTCGTGTGTGTGTGCGCGCACGCGCGCACACACACACACACACACACACACACACACATATATATACATACATATATACACACACATATATATATACAGTCACCAAAATTATATAATATTGATGAAGTCAAGAAGTCCTGCATGCTGACAGGAACATGATTTAGCTGTCCCTTTAGAGGCTTGGCCAGAGCATGACAAATACAGAGGCGAATGCTAGCAGCCAACCATTGACCTGTGAATGGGTTCTCTGTTGGAGGAGTTAGAGAAAGGATTGAAGGACCTGAAGGGGCTTGCAACCCCATAACAACAGCAATACCAACCAAGCATAGTTTCCAGGGACTAAACTACTACAAAACGACTATACTTGGACAAACCCATGGCTCTAGCTCCATATATAGCAGAGGATAGTCTTGTTGGGCACGAGTAGGAGGAGAAGCCCTTGGTCCTGCCAAAGCTGGGCCTCCTAGGGTAGGAGAATATCAGGGCAGGAAGCCGGGAAGGAGGGTATTTGGGGATTGGGAACACCTTCATAAAAGAAGGGGGAGGAAGGATGAGATAGAGGGCTAATGGAAAGTAAACTGGGCAAAGGAATAACATTTGAAATGTAAATAAAAATTATCCAATAAAAAGAGAAAAATAGTAGTAATAACACAAAACAGGGAAGAAATGATAACAATCACAGCATGCCTTTAATAAACTTTAAATTTTTATGCCCCCTACTTCTTAAACAGAAAACAAATATTAGCAGAATATACAATAAAACAAACTTCATCTTTCTGTTGCCAGTGAAATAGTTGGATCTTTGAGAAAATCACAAGATATACAAACTCTTATCCAAACTAACCAAAATGAAGAGAAAATAACAGAATCAGAAATGAAAGCTGGACATAGTAACAGACTAGAGGAAATCCAGAAAATCTTAAGGACATACTTCAAAACCTGTACCCTCCAAAACTGGGAAATCTAAATGAAATTGATGATATGCTTGAAAGCATCCACCTTTCCAAAGTTAAATCAAGATCAGGTAAATAATTGAAATAGGCCTAAAATCCCTAGAGAAATATAAGTAGTCATTAAAATCTCCCCTACAAAAAATAACTTAGAGCCCTATAGTTTTAGTGCAGAATTCTATGAAATTTTCAAAGACCTAATACTAATACTCCTAAAATTATTCTATAAAATAGAAACAGAAGGACACTTGCCAAATTTATTTCATAAGGCCACATTCTCTCTTACACCCAATACCCACAAAGACTCAACAAGAAAGAAAATTATAACCAACTTTCCACACAGACATTGATGAAAAATTCCCAATAAACACTTAATTCTAGAACACATCAGAAAGATCATCTACCATGATTAAATAGGAGGAATGGTTCAACATAGAAAAACCCCACAATGCAATCCTTCAGATAAAATAAACTGAAAAAATTAAAAACTACATAAACATATCATTAGATGCTGGAAAGGCCTTTGACAAAGTCCAGCACACATCATGATACAAGCCTTGGAGAGTAAAGCAACACAAGTGTCATATCTACATTTAATAAAGGCAATATACAGCAAGACTGTAGCCAGCATCAAATTAAATGGAAAGAAACTCAAAGAAATTCCACTAAAATCAAGAACAAGAAAAGTTTTAGCTAGAGCAGTAAGATAACTAAAGGAGAAGAAGGTGATAGAAATTGGAAAGGAATAGGTTAAAATATTTGCAAATGATATGATAGTAAACAGAAACAACCCTCAAGATTCTATCAGGGAACTCCTACAGCTGAAAAAAACCTTCAGCCAATGCTTCACTCCTTCTTTAAAAGGGGAACAAGAATACCCTTGGCAGGGAATAGGGAGGCAAAGATTAAACAGAAGGAACACCCATTCAGAGCCTGCCCCACATGTGGCCCATACATATACAGCCACCCAATTAGACAAGATGGATGAAGCAAAGAAGTGCAGGCTGACAGGAGCCGGATGTAGATCTCTCCTGAGAGACACACCCAGAAGACAGCAAATACATAGGCTAATGCCAGCAGCAAACCACTGAACTGAGAACGGGACCCCCGTTGAAGGAATCAGAGAAAGAACTGGAAGAGCTTGAAGGGGCTTGAGACCCCATATGTACAACAATGCCAACCAACCAGAGCTCCCAGGGACTAAGCCACTACCTAAAGACTATACATGGACTGACCCTGGACTCTGACCTCATAGGTAGCAATGAATATCCTAGTAAGAGCACCAGTGGAAGGGGAAGCCCTGGGTCCTGCTAAGACTGAACCCCCAGTGAACGTGATTGTTGGGGGGAGGGTGGTAATGGGGGGAGGATGGGGAGGGGGAACACCATAAGGAAGGGGAGGGGTAGGGGTTAGGGAGATGTTGGCCCAGAAACCGGGAAAGGGAATAACAATTGAAATGTAAATAAGAAATACTCAAGTTAATAAAGAAAAAAAAATAAAATAAAATTTGACATCACTTTAAAAAAAACCTTCAGCCAATTGAAGTTAATTTACTTCAAGATTAACTCAAAAAAAAAAAAATAAAAAAGCAGCAGCCATCCTATATACAAATGGGCTAAAAATTCAATAAGGCAACACTTCACAATAGTCATAAATAATATATGATATCTTATAGTAACTCTAACCAAGTAAATGAACATCTTGTGTGATAAAAATATTCAAGTCTTATAAGAAAGAAATTGAAAATAGCAGAAGATGAAAAGATCTCCAATGCTCATAGATTGGCAAGATAAGCATAATGAAAATGACCATGTTACTAAAAGGAATCTACAGATTCAATGAAATTCCCATCAAAATCTCATGCCAGTTATTTATAGGTCTTGAAAGAATAATACCCAACTTCATATGGCAAAAAAAGAAACAACCAACTAACAAACAAACAAACAAGTTAAAAACAGATACCTAAAAGAATTCTGTACAATAAAAGAACTTCTGTACAATAAAAGAACACCATACCTGATTTCAAGCTCTTGTATAGAGCTATTAGTAATGAACTACACACAGTATTGGCATTAAAACAGACAGGGTGATGAATAGAATCCAGTTGAAGTCCCAGACATAAATCCACACACCTATGGACACCTACCTGATTTTTGATAAAATAGTCAAAATTATACAATGAATAAAATGAAGGTATCTTCAATGTTAGTATGTAGAAGAATACAGTATATTCATATCTATCACCTTGCACAAAACTCAAGTCCACCTGAATCAAATGAGTCAAAAAGAAAAAGAAATAGATAAACTGAACCTGATAGAATAAAAAGTGGGTAATAGCTTTGAAGGCATTGATACAGAGGAAATCATCTATTATTAAATGAGACCTTGTGAAACTGAAAAGCCTCTGTAAGGCATAGGACGAAACAGCAGCCTAGAGAATGGGAAAAACCTTCACCAACCCTGCATCTGAGAGAGGGCTAATATCAAAAATATATCTCAGACACAAAAGGGCATGTATGGTATGTTCCCACTAATAAGTGAATATAAGCCAAAAAATATAGAATACCCAAGGCACAATACACAGTTCTAAAGGAATATATATATATATATATATATATATATATATATATATCAGGAAACTATAACTCCACAAACTAAATAATGCACTTAAAAATGGGGTACAGATCTAAACAGAGACTGCTCAACAGAGAATCTCAAATGGCCGAGAAATTCTTAAAGAAACATTCAACATCCTTAGACATCAGGGAAATGCAAATCAAAACAACTCTGTGATTCAGTTTTATACATGTAAAATGGTTAAGATAAAAAAACTCAAGAGATAGCACATGTTGTTGAGAATGTGGAATAAGGGGAACACTCCTCCGTTTCTGTTGGGAGTGCAAACTTGTACAACCACTTTGGAAGTCAATACGGCAGTTTCTCAGAAAACTGGAAATCAGTATACTTCAGGTCCATATTTTGGGCATATAACCAAAAGACACTCTATCCTATGACAAGGAAACTTGCTCATATATGCTCATAGCAGTTTTAATTGCAATAACCAGAAACTGTAATCCAACTAGTTTTTACCTCAAATAAAGAAAGGATAAAGAAAATGTGGTACAAGAGTATACACAGCTGTTAAAAATAATATCATGAAATTTGCAGAAAAATGGATGAAATTAGATAAAAGTATCTCTCTCTCTCTCTCTGTGTGTGTGTGTGTGTGTGTGTGTGTGTGTGTGTGTGTGTGTGTGTAGTAGTAGTAGTAGTAGTAGTAGTAGTAGTTGTTATGGGGTATATTTTCTCAGTTGGTGTTCTCTTTTCCCAAATGTCTCTAGGTTTTGTCAAGTTGATATAAAGCTAATGAGGATACTCTCTCAATCCAACTTAAATAAAAATAAAAATAGGCATAATAGAGTGAGCACAAAAGGAAAGTTGAAGGGAGAATAATGGAACTTAAAGAATTCAATGGAGGGGTTGGGGATTTAGCTCAGTGGTAGAGCGCTTGCCTAGCAAGCACAAGGCCCTGGGTTCGGTCCCCAGCTCTGAAAAAAAGAAAAAAAAAAAAAGAATTCAATGGATAGGGATGGGAAAAGTGAGATTAGTGGGCAAGTTAACCAAAACTGTGTTTGTATGGAAAAGCCTCATGGTAACTCAGCAACTACTAAGTCAATTTCAAAATATAATTAAGCATATACACACAAATATTTAGAAGGGGATAATCTTGAATTGGGGGCAATCTCCCCCAGTATACTAGGTTATTAAATGAAAAATTACTGTACAAAGAATTGGATACCTTCCTTTGTGTTATTGGTCAGGGAGACCCCAGAGGTCTCCAAAACAATACAGGCTATTATCAATGATCTTGGTTACTCGACAAAGTCATATGGTTAACCCCGAAGACACAACTTTGGCTGCAGTACATAGAGAAATTGATCTCAAACTGACTGGGAAACTTCTTTCCTGCTGGCTAGCTTTCATAATTCTAGAAGGTGCTGTGCAAGGTGATGGGGTAGAAAAGACATCAGTGACTTTTATTCAGTGCTAGAACCTATATATTGCAATACCAAATTTTCAGGAAAAATGTGCCTACTGGGGCAACTGGGGTATAATCGTTGTGGGGTAATGTTCCAATTTGAGGTCTGCTCTCCAGGACTGAGTTTAATATATAGCACTGTAATTCTTGTTAAAACCCTGTTCATAGAAAACTGAGAGGCCATAGGTAACCATTTATATGTAAGTATAAACCTATAGGTCCCCCCTTCTGGCAACCTTGGTCAGAAAAGCTTCTTTTAGAAATGGAGACCAGTTAATAGAGATACATAGCTGGTTCATGTTCTGAAATTAGCATACTGAATGCTAAAATCTAAGTGGGATACCTTTATTAACACCACTACCAAGGCTCAGGGAATAACATAGATGATAAAAAGCATAACATATTTATACATGTTCATGACTTCCTTAAAAATTGACCAATTTCTTTGTGATATAGTCAGTGATAAAGTGCACATGTTTCAATAAGTATCCTCCCACCCATGCTCATACACACACCACTATCTAGTCTTGGTTCCTTGAACACACACACACACACATACACACACACACACACACACACACACAAACACACACACAAACACACAGAAGGGGGGTTTGGAGAAGATGAGATTCAACTGGAATGGGAGAGAGTGTGAAAGGGTGCAATGGAGGATGGAAATGACTAAACTTCATTTTTATATACACATGAACTGTCAAAAATACTTTAAAATCTCTTATTTGAATTATCATTTTGGTGTTCAATTTTTCTCAGAAATTTAAAGCGTATCTGTGACCTCAAAGAATCTGTTTAACAGTTTCAGAAATATTACCATATACAACTTTTCTAGTAAGTGAAGTAGATTAACAGATATTCATCAATTTCAAATTTCAATTTATTTTAAGGTAAATGTTTTATTTAAAATGGCAATATAGATAAAAATTCAAACTAAATAAATAAATAAATAAATAAATAAATATCAAAACCATACAGGAGAATTCTCAACAAGAGCTAGAGCAGCTGTGGATAAAAGGGATGCATCAGATGCACAGCTTGCAAGCATGAACCTGTAATTCCACATGAGTGAGCCAGGGTGACTACCTGTGGAACACACAGAAAGCACCAGTCACGCCATTTTATGATAATTGACAGCACAGAAATGTGAGAAGAGACCTGATATTGACACCATCTCCTTGACAGGCACAAGAATGCTTAGGAAAGAATGGGAGGACTTCACTGAGAAAAACAACTGAGATCCATCAAGGAACGTCATATCCACAGGTTAAAACAAAATGAAACAAAACAAAAACTGCCCCGTTGAAGGAATCAGAGAAAGAACTGGAAGAGCTTGAAGGGGCTCGAGACCCCATATGTACAACAATGCCAAGCAACCAGAGCTTCCAGGGACTAAGCCACTACCTAAAGAGTATACATGGACTGACCCTGGACTCTGACCTCATAGGTAGCAATGAATATCCTAGTAAGAGCACCAGTGGAAGGGGAAGCCCTAGGTCCTGCTAAGACTGAACCCCCAGTGAACTAGATTGTTGGGGGGAGGGCGGCAAGGGGGGGAGGATGGGGAGGGAAACACCCATAAGGAAGGGGAGGGGGAGGGGGATGTTTGCTTGGAAACCGGGAAAGGGAATAACACTCGAAATGTATATAAGAAATACTCAAGTTAAAAAAAAACAAAACAAAAAAAAAAAATCAAAAAAAAAAAAAACTGCAAGAATGGAAATGTTCCCTTACTCAATCTGAACTTTGGTCACAGAAAGCAGTGCTTGTAAAACAATATCACTAGGATATTAGACACAAATCTCTATCAGGAAAGGAATTTCAAAATGGAAAATTCCTTCAAAAAGGAGTCCTACAACGTCCCCCCCAAGCAGGAAGAACGTACTAAAGTACCTGTTTTGAATTACTGAGACTTGATGTCTTCATTATACTGGAGTCAGTTAATAAGACAATTGAAGTTGTGGAGCAAGTGCATTCATTCCAACAAGGAAAAGATTCTAGCTGTCATCATATTATTTTATGTTTAGTTTTATTTAGCTTTCTTTATTTTTGTTTTATTATTTTTAATACATTTGTACTTCAACCATTTTTGTTTTATATTAGCTGATACATTGTTTAAGAACTTTTTGGTAACCTTTTAATTGAATACACTTAGTTTTGACAGTTCTACAAATATATTTAGTGCATTTTTTGGTCTCTTCACTCATCTTCTTTTATCTTTCTTTGTACCTATCATATCCTCTCCTTCTAACAGGTTCCCTCCCCACAATCCTGCCTTTTTTGTTTTATTACGTTTTGTTCTGTTACAAAGTACAGCCATAATCATCTTTGTGGCCTAGGGGTTGGAAGCATCCAAAAGAGTCTAAAGAGCTCACATTTTGTTATATAACTGAGGGCAATGACTGTCTCCCCTTCAGAATTCATGACTGCCAATAATTCAGGAGAAGAGATAAAGGTTCCTTGAGATTCTTCTTTATTTAAGATTAGCCACTAACAATCATAGTCTTATGCAAGTCCAGTTCAGTCAATTGCAGCTGCTGTAAGTTTAAGTTTGTAATGGCTATGTCATGACCTGAAGATAGCATTTCACAACCCTTCTCCCAGTCTTCCAGCTCTTACATTCTTTCCACTCCCTCTTCTCCAAAGTTGAGTGAGCTGTAGAGATAGTTGTATAAATGTCCTCTGTTAGGCTGAAAACCCAACTATCATTTAATCTAAGACTTGAGCAACCATGAGTAACTTCATTCAACACTATTCATTATAAAGAGCTACTGGTCTGATGAAGGCTGAAAGAATTTGTTTATGAACATGATCATCTTTAAAAGACAGTTCAGCATTATATTAGTTTAGCCAAGCAACAGTAGTACATACCTTTCCCCAGAGACTATGATCTACCCAGCTATGTTTTTTTAACCAGATGTATAGTACCTAAAATGTATCTCCTGTGCAGAAAGCCTCAAATCCTATTACAGAACAATTGGTTACTGTGATAATAGATATGTCACTGTTGCACCAGTAAGCACATTAATAGCTGTCAGGTTGGCTGGCTTTGTGGTTCTCAAGATGGACAGCTAAGTAAAAACACAGACACTTTATCTTCCTCAGCAGTAAACATGTTCTACACCACGAATGTTATATAGTTAAGAAGATATGTCCAACTTAGCTGCATTTGCAACCAAGATATTTGGTTTTGTTGTCTTCCTCCATAGAGCCCTATCATCTAGTTCTAATGGGTAAACAAGAGCAAAACTGACATTTTCACTAAAATTGAGAACAATATAATTATATCAACTCCAAACTTTTTCAATATAATTCTTGAAACAAGCTAGAGAAATTTAAAAATGGAAGAAAATAAATTAGATGCAATCTGGAAAGGGAGAATTAAAACTATTAGTATTTGTAGATGGGATGATTCTACACCCAAAAGACTCTAAAATTCTAACAGAAAACTCTAATAGTTGGTAAATACTGCCAAGAAAATAAATGACATAAAATCAATGCATAACAACCAGTCTTCATATACATCAGTAACAAGTATCTGTAAAATGAATCATGGAAACAATCCCATTCACAACAATCTCAAACACTTTGGAATGAAAATAACAAAGAAAATAAATGAAGTATGCAGTGGAAATTTAAAATACTCAAGAAAAAGTACAGAAAAACATTAGAAGATGGAAAGGCCATCTTGGATGGACAAAATTAACATTGTTAAATGTCTATTCCTATCAAAGGCAGTACACAGTGTAATTCAAATCAAAACTAATTCCACTTTTACACAGAAATAGAAAACTAAAGTGGAAAAACAAATGATCTAACATAGTAAAAGAAATACTAACCAATAAAATGAACAAGATTAAGAGGTATTTTGAATACTAAAATAGACTTGACCAAAGAATAAACTATCCATGAAATATCACATGCAAATTTCAAAACTACAAATCAAAGTAGTGATATAAAAATGCTGAATACATCTGCTGCACTCAGCATTTGCTACCCCCGCCCCAAAATCCTACAGTTGCTGTTGGGGGCCAGTAAACTTGGGGACCCGCCATACCCCCAAAACTGCACCTGCCAAATACCAATCCCCTTCTGCCTGGAACTTTTTGCTGGGACAGACTACTAGCTAGTCTGCTTCCTGGAAGACACTATATCCTGAGGTTTACCAGAGTATCTGCTGCTCTCACAACATTTGACACCATATCCTGAAGCATACCAGAAGGCTAATGCACTCAAAACATTTGATACCACAACCAGAGATATCCCAGGAGATCCACTGCAGCAAGGATTCCATAGCTTGAAGGCATTCCAGGAGTTCCTCTGTACAGAGGGCAACTGGCCAATTGACACCACAGTCTGAAGACTTCTCAGGAGCTCTGTGGCCGGCATGCAGGGCAACTGACCTGAAAGACTGAAAGCCTCCCTGGAGTTTGGCTGCACACACACACACACACACACACACACACACACACACACACACAAACACACAAACAGAAACCACAGTCCATTGACAACCCCCTCACACCTACTTACCCTCCTCTCCCAGAGAACAGCTTCACACCGGACAAGAGTGTGACTGCTCCTCTGAAGATTCAATGGTCTGAAGGCCTCCCAGAAGATCTATTGCAGCTAAAGCAACAAATCAGCAGCTCCTCTGCCCCTCTGAAAATCTGCCAGTTGGAAGGCCCCATAGAAAGTCTGCTACAGCCAGGGCCACAGGCCTACCAGGAGATCTGTTGCAACCCAGGACCAAAAGAGCAGACTCTAGACAGAGTCACCCAGACCAACAAACATTAGGGATATCAAGATGGCAAGAGGCAAGTGCAAGACCATAAGCAATAGAAGCAAATATAAGTGGGCATCATCACAACCCAGGACTCCTACCACAGCAAGCCCTGAATACACCAACACACCTTAAAATCAGGAAACTGACCTAAAATCCTATCTCATGAGGATAATAGAGTCCTTTAAGGAGTACATAAATAATTCACTGAAATAAATACAGGAAAACACAGGTAAACAAGGAGAAGCTTTAAAAGGAAGTAATTAATCTCTTAAAGAAATACAGGAAAACAAAATCAAACAGATAAAGAATTACATAAAGCAGTCCAAGACCTAAAAGTGGAAGGAAAAACAATAAAGAAAATACAAATGGAGGCAAACCTGGTAAACCTAGGAAAGAGGTGAGGAATTACAGAGATAAGAATCACCAACAGAATACAAAAGATAGAGAGAATATCAGATACTGTAGAAGAGATTAACAAAATGGTCAAAGAAAATTCAAAACATAAAAACTCCTAACCCAAAACATCCAGGAAATTCAGGACATATTAAAAAGACCAAATCTAAGAATAATTGGAATAGAGGAGAATGAAGATTCCCAGCTCAAAGGACCTGAAAACATCTTCAACGAAATAATAGAAAAGAACTTCCCTTAGTTAAAGAATGAGATGGCCATAAAGGTACGAGAAGCCTACAGAACACCAAACAAATGGGACCAGAAAAGAAAATCCTCTTGTGACATAATAGTCAAAACACTAAACACACAGAACAAAGAAAGAATATTAAAAGCTGCAAGGGAAAAGGGCCAAGTAACATACAAAGGCAGAGCTACCAGAATCACACCAGATTTCGCCACAGACAATATGAAAGCCAGAAGAGCCTGGTCAGAAGTCATGCAGACTCTAAGAGGGCACAAATGCCAGCCTTGGCTACTATACCCAGCAAAACTCTCAATCAACATAGATGGATAGACCAAAATATTCCAGGACAAAACCAAATTCAAACAGTATCTATTGATCAGTTGTCCTACAGAGGATCCTAGAAGGAAAACCCAATACAAGGAAAACACCTCTACCGAAGAAAAGACAAGATATTAAGCATCTCACAACAAAGGCAAAAGGAGAAAACCACAAGCACATAAAGCTACCTACACAAACAGATATAAAAGGAACCAACAGTCATCTGTCTTTAATATTTATCAGTATTAATGGACTCAATTCTTTAAAGAGACATAAACTAGTAGTTGGATATACTAACAAGATTCAGCATTTTGCTGCATGTAAGAAACACACCTCATTAACAAAGACGGACACTATCTCAGAGTACAATGATGGAAAAAGGTCTTCCAAGCAAAGGGTCCCAAGAACCAAGCTGGAGTTGCCATTCTAATACCTAATAAAATGGACTTTCGACCAAAAACTGTGATGAGGGAGGATACTTCATATTCATCAAAAGGAAAATCCACCAAGAGAAAGTCTCAATTCTGAACATCTATGCTTCAAACACAAGGGCACAAACATTCATAAAGGAACTTTACTAGAGATCAAAACACACATTGAACACCACATAATAATAATGGGAGACTTCAATACCCCACTTTCACCAATGAACAGGTCACTGAAACAGAAACTAAACAGAGACTGAAACTAATAGAGGTTATGAAACAAATGTATTTAACAGATATCTACAGAACATTTCACCCTAAAACTAAAGAATACACCTTTTTTCAGAAACTTATGGTGTGTTCTCCAAAATCAACCATATAATTGGTCACAAAACAAGCCTCAACTGATACAAGAAGACTTAAATAATCCCATGCATCCTATCAGACCACTATGGCCTCAAACTGGTCTTCAATAACAACAAAAGCAACAGAAAAATCCACATACATGTGGAAACTAAACAACTCTCTACTCAATGATAATTTGGTCAGGGATGAACTAAAGTAAAGAAATTAAAGACTTCCTAGAATTTAATGAAAAAGTTGACCCATCATACCCAAAATTATGGGATACAATGAAAGCAGTGCTAAGAGGAAAATTCATACACTAAGTGCATTGGTAAAGAAACTGGAGAAGCTGCATATGTAGCAAAGGATGGCCTTATTGGGCAACAATGGGAGGAGAAGCCCTTGATCCTGCCAAGGTGTCCCCCCCCCCCAGTGTAGGGTAATGTTAGGCTGGGGAGGCAGGAAACAAGGATGGTTGGCAAGGTTGAAAACCTTTACAGAGGAAGGGGAGGGGATGGGATAGGTGGCTTTTGGACAGGAATTTGGGAAAGGAATTAACATTTCAAATGTATATAAAATATTCAATAAAAAACAACTTTGAAAAAAAAAGAAACTGGAGAGATCTTACACTAGCAATTTAACAGAACACATGAGAGCTCTAGAACAAAAAGAAGCAAACTCACCCAAGAGGAATAGAAGGCAGGAAATGGTCAAACTCAGGGCTGAAATCATCCAAATAGAAACAAAAGCCCAGTGCCAGATGGATTTATTTCAGAATTCTACCAGACTTTTTACGAAGACCTGATACCAATATTCCTCAAACTACTCCATAAGATAGAAACAGAAGGAACACTATTTAATTCATTCTGCGAAGCCACAATTAATCTGATACCTAAACCACACAAGGACCCTACCAAAAAAGAGAACTTCAGACCAATCTTGCTTATAAATATCAATGCAAAAATGCTCAATAAAATTTTTGCAAAGTGAATCCAAGAATACATCAAAAACATCGTTCACCATGATCAAGTAGGCTTCATCCCAGGAATGCAAGGGTAGTTCAATATACAAAAATCCATTAATGTAATCCACTATATAAACAAACTCAAAGAAAGAAAATCACATGATCATCTCATTAGATGAAGAAAAAGCATTTAACAAAATCCAACACCCCATGATATTAAAAGTATTTGAGAGATCAGGAATTTAAGGCTTATACCTAAACATAATAACAGCAGTTAAATGCAAAACAACTCAAATCAAATTAAATGGAGAGATACTTGAAGCAATTCCACTAAAATCAGGGACAAGAAAAAGGATCCCCACTCTCTGCATATCTATTCAAAATAGTACTCAAAATTCTGGCTAAAGCAATAAGGCAACAAAAAAGATTAAGGGGTTATAAATTGGCAAAGAAGGAAAGCTAGTATTTGCAGATGGTATGATAGTATACATTAGTGACCACAAAAACTCTACCAGAGAACTTCTATAGCTGATAAATAACTTCAACGAAGTAGCTGGATATAAAATTAACTCAAATAAATTAGTAGCCTTCCTTTTTACAAATGATAAACAGGCTGAGAAATAAGTTAGGGAAACGATACCCTTCATAATAGACCCAAATAATATAAAGTACCTCGGTGTGACTTTAACCAAGCAAGTGAACGATCTGTATGATAAGAACTTCAAGTCTCTCAAGAAAGAAAACAAAGAAGGTCTCAGAAAATGGAGAGCTCTCCCATGCTCATGGATTTGCAGAATTAACATAGTAAAATTGCCTTCCACTGAAGGCAATCTATAGATTTAATTCAATCCACATCAAAATACCAACACAATTCAAATCAAAAAACATGAAAAGGAATGATAGCAGCAAACCACTGAACTGAGAATGGGACCCCCGTTGAAGGAATTAGAGAAAGGACAGAAAGAGCTTAAGCAGCTTGCAACCCCATAAGAATAACAATGTCAACCAACCAGAGCTCCCAGGGACTAAACCACTACCCATAGACTATACATGGATTGACCATGGCTACAACTGCATAGGTAGCAGTGAATAGACTTGTTGGGGCACCAGTGGAAGGGCAAGCCCTTGGTCCTGCCAAAGTTGGACCCCCAGTGTAGGGGATTGTGGGGTGGGGCGGTAATGCCCGGTGCATGGGTAGGGGAACACCTATATAGAAGGGGAAGGGGAGGGGTTAGGGGGCTGATGGACAAGAAATCTGGAAAGGAAATAACATTTGAAATGTAAATAAGAAATGCCCAATTTAATAAAAATGGAAGAAAAAAACCTGGAAAGAGCAATACTTAAATTCATCTGGAAAGGCAAAAAACCCAGAATAGTCACAACAATTTTTAACAACAAAAGAATGGCTGATGGAACCACCATCACTGAACTCAAGCTCTACTACAGAGCAACAATGAGAAAATCTGCATGGTATCAGTACAGAGACAGACAGGTTGATCAATGGAATAGAATTGAAGAACCAAAAATAAAAGCACATGCTTACACACACTTCTTTGACAAAGAAGCCAAAAACATACTATGGAGAAACGAAAGCTTCTTCAATAAATGATGTTGGTCTAACTGGCCGCCTGTATGTAGAAAATGAAAATAGACTCATATTTGTCACCATGCACAAATCTCAAGTCCATGTGGCTCAAGGACCTCAACATTAAACGAGATACACTGAATCTAATAGAAGAGAAATTGGGAAGGAACCTTGAGCTCATTGGCATGGGGGAAATTTCCTAAACAACTCAAGCTCTAAGATCAAGAATTGATAAATGGACCTCATGAAACTGGAAAGCTTCTGTAAGGCAAAAGGACATAGTCAATAAGACAAATTGACATCCTACAGATTGGGAGGAAATCTTCACTAACCTCACATCTGATAGAGTGCTAATATCCAAAAATACATGAAGAACTCATGAAGCTAACCACCACCAAAAAAAAAAAAAAAAAAAAAAAATCAAAAAATTGGGGTATAGAACTAAACTGAGAATTCAGGACAGAAAAATCTCGAATGGCTGAAAAGTACCTAAAGCAATGTTGGAAGTCCTTGATGATCAGAGAAATGCAAATCAAAACGACCCTGAGATTCCATCTTACAGCAGTCAGAATGGCTAAGATCAAAAACACAGATGACAGCACATGTTGGTTAGAATGTGGAAAAGGAGGAACACTCCTTCGTTGCCAGTGTGATTGCAGACTGGTACAACCACTTTGTAAATCAATTTGGAGGTTCCTCAGAAAATTGGAAATAGATCTACCTAAAGACCCAGAAATACCAGAAATACCATTCTTGGGAATATTCCTTCCATTCCACAGGGGCACATGTTCCACTATGTTCATAGTGGCCTAATTTGTGATAGCCAGAAGCTAGAAACAACCCTGATGTCTCAACAACAGTAGAATGGATATAGAAAATGTGACTCATTTACACAGTGGAATACTACTCATCTATTAAGAACAAGGACATCCCAAGTTTTGCAGGCAAATGAATGGAACTAGAAAATATCATCCTGAGGGAGGTAACTCAGAACCAAATGACATTCATGGTATATTTTCACTAATAAGTAGATATCAGCAAAAAATGTACAGAATTCTCAAAATAAACAGAATTCTAAAAGTTCAACAAGCTGAAGTGCTCAAGTGAGGTCACCTCAGTTCCAGATGGAAGGGAGAAGAAAATATACACAAGGGGGAGGCAAAGAGGCATAGGGGAGTGGGATATGATATGGTATTGAGCGAGAGAAATGACTGATGCCCTGAGGGCCAGCAGAAAGAATGGAATCAGTTGACCTCAGGAGAAAGGAGGTTGGAAGGACCCTCTAAAATGTACAAGAAGTCTGGGAAGTGAGAGACTCTCAGGACACAAAGGCAGGCACCCTAGGTGAATTGCCCTACTGTGGAGAGAAGGAACTTATTGAACCCACCTCCAGCTGAATGACAAGGCATCAAGTTAGGGATGAGGTTGATATCCCACAGTCAACGCTCTGACCCATAATTCTTCCTGTCTGAAAGAAATGCAGGGAGGGAAATGGAGAAGAGCCTGAGGAAAAGAAGGTCCAGCAACATGCCCAAAGTGGGATCCAGCTCAAGGGAAGGTCCCAAGGCCAGACACTATTGTTGAGGCTATGGAGCACTCACAAAAGGGGACCTATCATGACTTCCCTCCAAAAAACCAAACAAGCAGCTGAAAGAGTCAAGTGCAGATATGTGCACCCAACAATGAACAGAAGCTTCTGATCCCTCCAGTTGAACTAGGGAAAAGCTGGAGGAAGCTAAGGTGGAGGGCAACCCTGTAGGAGGACCAGCAGTCCTAATTAACCTGGACTTCCTGAGATCTCCCAGACACTGTTTCAGCAGGCAGGCAGCATTCACCAGCTGAGATGAGACCTCCATCACATATACAGCAGAGGACTCTCAGATCTTGGTTCAGTCAGAGAAGATGCACCTAACCTTCAAGAGACTGGAGGCCCCAGGTGGGATGGGTAGTCCTTGTGGAAACACAATGGGGTGGCAGAGAGGAGGTAGGGGATATGGAACTGTCAGGGGATTGGACTGGGAGGGGAATAAAATCTGAAGTGCAAAAATAAATAATAAAAAAATGTTGAATGAACATACAAAGGCAAAAACAACAGAACAATATCAAATAATTAATCACCAATGTTAAAAACAAGAAAAATGTGTGATATTCTTATAAGATCTGAAACTATAAAATTGTTAAACCAGATTTCTATACACAGGAATGATTGGATAAATATAAACAATTTTTAAAAAAAGGATAAAATAGAGCAATTCATGGCATCTGAGCCAGAAATGCAGAAAATGCTTCAAGAAAATACAAATAGTCAAAAAAGATTATTTCATTCATGAAAGCAGAAAAAAAAAATCTCGTAATGAGAGAGGGAGAGATTATACAAGTTGGCTTCTGTCAACTTGACACAAACTTAGAAATATCTGGGAAGACAGAATTTTATTTTATTGAAAATAGATTCTCTCATACATCTTGACCACAGTTTTCCCTCCTCCCACTCTTTCCAGCTCTCCACAACTGTGCCTCTCCCGTAGGTACACTCCCCCTCCATTTCCCCTCAGAACAGAGCAGGTCTCCAATAGACATCAAACGATCATGACAAAACAAAAAACAGACACAGAAGGAACACCCATTCAGAGCCTGCCCCACATGTGGCCCATATATATACAGCCATCCAATTAGACAAGATGGATGAAGCAAAGAAGTGCAGGCTGACAGGAGCCGGATGTAGATCTCTCCTGAGAGACACAGCCAGAATACAGCAAATACATAGGCGAATGGCAGCAGCAAACCACTGAACTGAGAACAGGACCCCCGTTGAAGGAATCAGAGAAAGAACTGGAAGAGCTTGAAGGGGCTCGAGACCCCTTATGAACAACAATGCCAAGCAACTAGAGCTTCCAGGGACTAAGCCACTACCTAAAGACTATACGTGGACTGACCCTGGACTCTGACCTCATAGGTAGCAATGAATATCCTTGTAAGAGCACCAGTGGAAGGGGAAGCCCTTGGTCCTGCTAAGACTGAACCCACCAGTGAACGTGATTGTAGGGGGGAGGGCTGCAATGGGGGGATGGTGGGGAGGGGAATACCCATAAAGAAGGGGAGGGGAGGATTAGGGGATGTTTGCCCAGAAACCGGGAAAGGGAATAACACTCGAAATGTAAATAAGAAATACTCAAGTTAATAAAAAAAATACTTTATGTTTCAAAAACAAAAAACAAAAAACAAACAAACAAACAAAAAACAAGATTAAATAAGACAAGGCAAAGGCTCCCACAATCAAGGCTGGAAAAGGCAGCCCAATAAGAGGAAAAGAATCCCAAGGGCAAGCAGGAGACAGAGACATACCAATCCCACATAGGAGTCACACAAAATCATAATAGATTATATGATCATAAAGTCATAATAGATACACAAGTGGCCTGATACACATCCATGAAAGTCTTATGCTTGCTGCTTCGATCTTTTTAAGCCCATATGAACCTGCTTATTGATTCAGTGGGCCATGTTCTCCTGGTGCCCATCATTCCTTGACTCCTAAAATCTCCCTTTCCAATAAGGCCTGAGAGACCCTAGAAACATTCAGTTCTACCTGAGGCATAACCAGCAGAGGTCAGCAACCTGCTGTTTCTAGAGCTCCATTGTCAGGCCAAAGGCACTGCCTGCCTCCATAAGGAGTCTATATGCATCAAGAACATTCAGCCAATGCCAGGGACAACAGATAGCTGAAGGCCAGAGTAAGACCACAACCAAGAAGAGCCTGGGCAGTATGACACCACCTTAAACCAATTATCCTTTCACAGAATTCCCTGAATACATTAACATAGCCAAAACACAAGGAGATTATCTTAAATCTTGTTTTATAAAGATGACAGTGACCTTTAAAGAGGAAATGAATAAATCCTTTAAAGAAATACAGGAAAATACAAACAAGTCAAGGAAATGAATAAAACTATTCAAGTCCTGTAAATTGAAATAGAAGTGATAAAGAAAATATAAACTAACAAGATCCTGGAAATGGAAAGCCTAGAGAAGAGAAGAAGAGTAGCAGATGCAAGCATCATGAAGTGATGAATGCAAGAGATAGAAGACAAAATTTCAGGTATAGAAGATGCAGTTGAAGAAAGTGATGCATTAGTCAAAGAAAATGTTAAATGAAAAAAGTTCTTGAGACAAAATATCCAAGAAAGTTGAGATACTATGAAAAGTCCAAACATAATAATAGGAATAGAGGAAGGTAATGAGTCCCAGCTCCAAGGCCCAGAAAATATTTTCAACAAAACCATAGAAAAGTGACCTGGGTCACTGACTCTGCACCCACTCATACAACACCCAGAGGAAGCTCAACCCGCAGGTGCTCTAAAATGCCCAGGATCACAGGTGAGGCCACAACATCTTCCCACCACCTGGAGTAACTTGGATCTCCAGCATCCAGGGTTGCAGGAATTTCTGAGCAGCCAGAATCACTGGTTCCATCTGGTATGAACCTGTGCTTTGGGCGTACCTGGGGTTCTAGCTCTGCACCCACTCCTACAAAACCCTGAGGGAGCCCTACTGTCATGTACTTTGAAATGCCCAGGATCACAGGTGCTCTGACATGCCCTGGATCACAGGATCACAGATCACAGAGGAAGCTGAACTCCCAGGACATAGAACACACTCAGGATCACTGGAGCTCTGATACACTCAAGATCATAGATGAGGCCTCAACATCTTTCCCAGCAACCTGCTTAACTGGGACCTACACAGGAACCAGGGAAACACGAAACCCCACGAAGCTAGAGGCATGGGTTCCTTCCAGCTTGCAACTGTCTTCAGTGCAGACCGAAAGCTCTGGCTTCTGACCCACTCATGCAACACCCAGAGAAAGCTTGACTCCCAGGAGCTCTGACACAACAGAATCTTAGGGGCTTGGTCACACCAGGATTTCAGGATCACAGAGACAGCTTGACTC
The DNA here is from genome assembly GCF_011064425.1 of Rattus rattus. Lineage (NCBI taxonomy): Eukaryota > Metazoa > Chordata > Mammalia > Rodentia > Muridae > Rattus > Rattus rattus. The sequence continues at coordinate 122,847,400 of NC_046172.1, read as the reverse complement.
CTGGGAGTTCTGACACACCCAGGATCTCAGGATCACAGGATCCAAGAATCACAGGATCACAGAGACAGCTGGACTCTGAGGAGTTCTGATACAACCAGGATCACAGGATGGACAGGCTTTAGTCAAAGACAGCAAGGGCATATAGCACTAGAGATAACCAGATGGTAAGAGGCAAGCACGAGAACATAAGCAACAGAAACCAATGCTACTTGACAACATCAGAACCCAGTTCTCCCACCACACCAAGCCCTGGATACCATAAAACACCTGGAATGCAAGATTCAGACCTAAAATCTCACCTCATGAATGTGATAGAGGAATTTAAGAAGGACATAAATAACTTACTTAAAGAAAAACAAGACAACACAGGTAAACAAGTAGAAGCACTTAAAGAGGAAACAAATAGATCTCTTAAAGAAATACAGAAAAACACAATCAATAAAGTAAAATAATTGATTAAAATAATCTAGCATCTAAAAATGAAAATAGAAACATTAAAGAAAAGACAAGGGGGCGGCGCAGATCTTCCTGGTTGCTGCCGCAGCGGAGAGCTCGTGGGCAGCACCCCGCAAGCAAACTTGAGCCTCGGGTCCACAGGTAAGACCAACTTTTCTGCTACAAACGACTTGCCTGGTAAACTCAGGTCTCACAGAGGCGGAGTTCCTCTGGGACCGGACACTTCCGGTGTTGGCCAGACTCGGGGCGGGCGGATCCCTGCCCCTCAGCAGCTCTCTCTGCTCCCAGGCTCCCTGGAGGGGAGTTTTCGCCGCCTGGTCGGGCGGGCACTCCTGAGGCAGCAGAGCAGAGGAGACCACCAACGCTGCCCACCCCTGCCCACATCCCTGGCCCAGGAGGAAACTGTTAACGGCCTCTGGGTACCCATAGAGGAGGGCCCAGGAGCAGCAGGTCCACCGCGTCTGAGACACCGCACCTGAAGGGACCGACCGGATAAACAGTTCTCTGCACCCAAATCCCGTGGGAGGGAGAGCTACACCTTCAGAGAGGCGGACACGCCTGGGAAACCAGAAGAGACTGCACGCTGCACACAGTCACTGATTCCAGAGGAAAACACCAACCACCATCTGGAACCCTGGTGCACGGAGGCTCGCGGAAGGGGCGGAGCAGATCTTCCTGGTTGCTGCCGCCAGGAGAGCCTGTGGGCAGCACCCCGAAGCGAACTTGAGCCTCACAAGTGAGTTGCCTGGTGAACTCAAGACACAGGTCCACAGGAACAGCTGAAGACCTGTAGAGAGGAAAAACTACACGCCCGAAAGCAGAACACTCTGTCCCGATAACTGGCAGAAAGAAAACAGGAAAACAGGTCTACAGCACTCCTGACACACAGGCTTATAGGACAGTTTAGCCACTGTCAGAAATAGCAGAACAAAGTAACACTAGAGATAATCTGATGGCGAGAGGCAAGCGCAGGAACCCAAGCAACAGAAACCAAGACTACCTGGCACCATCGGAGCCCAATTCTCCCATCAAAACAAACATGGAATATCCAAACACACCAGAAAAGCAAGATCTAGATTCAAAATCATATTTGACCATGATGCTGGAGGACTTCAAGAAAGACGTGAAGAACTCCCTTAGAGAACAAGTAGAAGCCTACAGAGAGGAATCGCAAAAATGCCTGAAAGAATTCCAGGAAAATATAAATAAACAAGTAGAAGTCCATAGAGAGGAGACACAAAAATTCCTGAAAGAATTCCAGTAAAACATAAATAAAAAAGTAGAAGCCCATAGAGAGGAGACGCAAAAATCCCTGAAAGAATTCCAGAAAAACACAATCAAACAGTTGAAGGAATTAAAAATGGAAATAGAAGCAATCAAGAAAGAACACATGGAAACAACCCTGGATATAGAAAACCAAAAGAAGAGACAAGGAGCTGTAGATACGAAGCTTCACCAACAGAATACAAGAGATGGAAGAGAGAATCTCAGAGCAGAAGATTCCATAGAAATCATTGACTAACTGTCAAAGATAATGTAAAGCGGAAAAAGCTACTGGTCCAAAACATACAGGAAATCCAGGACTCAATGAGAAGATCAAACCTAAGGATAATAGGTATAGAAGAGAGTGAAGACTCCCAGCTCAAAGGACCAGTAAATATCTTCAACAAAATCATAGAAGAAAACTTCCCTAACCTAAAAAAAGAGATACCCATAGGCATACAAGAAGCCTACAGAACTCCAAATAGATTGGACCAGAAAAGAAACACCTCCCATCACATAATAGTCAAAACACCAAACGCACAAAATAAAGAAAGAATATTAAAAGCAGTAAGGGAAAAAGGTCAAGTAACATATAAAGGCAGACCTATCAGAATCACACCAGACTTTTCGCCAGAAACTATGAAGGCCAGAAGATCCTGGACGGATGTCATACAGACCCTAAGAGAACACAAATGCCAGCCCAGGTTACTGTATCCTGCAAAACTCTCAATCAACATAGATGGAGAAACCAAGATATTCCATGACAAAACCAAATTTACACAATATCTTTCTACAAATCCAGCACTACAAAGGATAATAAATGGTAAAGCCCAACATAAGGAGGCAAGCTATACCCTAGAAGAAGCAAGAAACTAATCGCCTTGGCAACAAAACAAAGAGAAGAAAAGCACACAAACATAACCTCACATCCAAATATGAATACAACCGGAAGCAATAATCACTATTCCTTAATATCTCTCAACATCAATGGCCTCAACTCTCCAATAAAAAGACATAGATTAACAAACTGGATACGCAACGAGGACCCTGCATTCTGCTGCCTACAGGAAACACACCTCAGAGACAAAGACAGACACTACCTCAGAGTGAAAGGCTGGAAAACAACTTTCCAAGCAAATGGTCAGAAGAAGCAAACTGGAGTAGCCATTCTAATATCAGAAAAAAATCAATTTTCAACTAAAAGTCATCAAAAAAGATAAGGAAGGACACTTCATATTCATCAAAGGAAAAATCCACCAAGATGAACTCTCAATCCTAAATATCTATGCCCCAAATACAAGGGCACCTACATACGTAAAAGAAACCTTACTAAAGCTCAAAACACACATTGCACCTCACACAATAATAGTGGGAGATTTCAACACCCCACTCTCATCAATGGACAGATCATGGAAACAGAAATTAAACAGAGATGTAGACAGACTAAGAGAAGTCATGAGCCAAATGGACTTAACGGATATTTATAGAACATTCTATCCTAAAGTAAAAGGATATACCTTCTTCTCAGCTCCTCATGGCACTTTCTCCAAAATTGACCATATAATTGGTCAAAAAACGGGCCTCAACAGGTACAGAAAGATAGAAATAATCCCATGCGTGCTATCAGACCACCATGGCCTAAAGCTGGTCTTCAATAACAATAAGGGAAGAATGCCCACATATACGTGGAAATTGAACAATGCTCTACTCAATGATAACCTGGTCAGGAAGAAATAAAGAAAGAAATTAAAAACTTTTAGAATTTAATGAAAATGAAGGTACAACATACCCAAACTTATGGGACACAATGAAAGCTGTGCTAAGAGGAAAACTCATAGCTCTGAGTGCCTGCAGAAAGAAACAGGAAAGAGCATATGTCAGCAGCTTGACAGCACACCTAAAAGCTCTAGAACAAAAAGAAGCAAATACACCCAGGAGGAGTAGAAGGCAGGAAATAATCAAACTCAGAGCCAAAATCAACCAAGTAGAAACAAAAAGGACCATAGAAAGAATCAACAGAACCAAAAGTTGGTTCTTTGAGAAAATCAACAAGATAGATAAACCCTTAGCCAGACTAACGAGAGGACACAGAGAGTGTGTCCAAATTAACAAAATCAGAAATGAAAAGGAGACATAACTACAGATTCAGAGGAAATTCAAAAAATCATCAGATCTTTACTATAAAGCCTATATTCAACAAAACTTGAAAATCTGCAGGAAATGGACAATTTCCTAGACAGATACCAGGTACCGGTTAAATCAGGAACAGATAAACCAGTTAAACAACCCCATAACTCCTAAGGAAATAGAAGAAGTCATTAAAGGTCTCCCAACCAAAAAGAGCCCAGGTCCAGACGGGTTTAGTGCAGAATTCTATCAGACCTTCATAGGAGACCTCATACCAATATTATCCAAACTATTCCACAAAATTGAAACAGATGGAGCACTACCGAATTCCTTCTATGAAGCCACAATTACTCTTATACCTAAACCACACAAAGACCCAACAAAGAAAGAGAACTTCAGACCAATTTCCCTTATGAATATCGACGCAAAAATACTCAATAAAATTCTGGCAAACCGAATCCAAGAGCACATCAAAACAATCATCCACCATGATCAAGTAGGCTTCATCCCAGGCATGCAGGGATGGTTTAATATACGGAAAACCATCAACGTGATCCATTATATAAACAAACTGAAAGAACAAAACCACATGATCATTTCATTAGATGCTGAGAAAGCATTTGACAAAATTCAACACCCCTTCATGATAAAAGTCCTGGAAAGAATAGGAATTCAAGGCCCATACCTAAACATAGTAAAAGCCATATACAGCAAACCAGTTGCTAACATTAAACTAAATGGAGAGAAACTTGAAGCAATCCCACTAAAATCAGGGACTAGACAAGGCTGCCCACTCTCTCCCTACTTATTCAATATAGTTCTTGAAGTTCTAGCCAGAGCAATCAGACAACAAAAGGAGGTCAAGGGGATACAGATCGAAAAGAAGAAGTCAAAAATCACTATTTGCAGATGATATGATAGTATATTTAAGTGATCCCAAAAGTTCCACCAGAGAACTACTAAAGCTGATAGACAACTTCAGCAAAGTGGCTGGGTATAAAATTAACTCAAATAAATCAGTAGCCTTCCTCTACACAAAAGAGAAACAGGCCGAGAAAGAAATTAGGGAAATGACACCCTTCATAATAGACCCAAATAATATAAAGTACCTCGGTGTGACTTTAACCAAGCAAGGGAAAGATCTGTACAATAAGAACTTCAAGACTCTGAAGAAAGAAATTGAAGAAGATCTCAGAAGATGGAAAGATCTCCCTTGCTCATGGATTGGCAGGATTAATATAGTAAAAATGGCCATTCTACCAAAAGCAATCTACAGATTCAATGCAATCCCCATCAAAATACCAATCCAATTCTTCAAAGAGTTAGACAGAACAATTTGCAAATTCATCTGGAATAACAAAAAACCCAGGATAGCTAAAACTATCCTCAACAATAAAAGGACTTCAGGGGGAATCACTATCCCAGAACTCAAGCAGTATTATAGAGCAATAGTGATAAAAACTGCATGGTATTGGTACAGAGACAGACAGATAGACCAATGGAACAGAATTGAAGACCCAGAAATGAACCCACACACCTATGGTCACTTGATTTTTGACAAAGGAGCCAAAACCATCCAATGGAAAAAAGATAGCATTTTCAGCAAATGGTGCTGGTTCAACTGGAGGTCAACATGTAGAAGAATGCAGATCGATCCATGCTTATCACCCTGTACAAAGCTTAAGTCCAAGTGGATCAAGGACCTCCACATCAAACCAGATACACTCAAACTAATAGAAGAAAAACTAGGGAAGCATTTGGAACACATGGGCACTGGAAAAAATTTCCTGAACAAAACACCAATAGCTTATGCTCTAAGATCAAGAATCGACAAATGGGATCTCATAAAACTGCAAAGCTTCTGTAAGGCAAAGGACACTGTGGTTAGGACAAAACGACAACCAACAGATTGGGAAAAGATCTTTACCAATCCTACAACAGATAGAGGGCTTATATCCAAAATATACAAAGAACTCAAGAAGTTAGACCGCAGGGAGACAAATAACCCTATTAAAAAATGGGGTTCAGAGCTAAACAAAGAATTCACAGCTGAGGAATACCGAATGGCCGAGAAACACCTAAAGAAATGTTCAACATCGTTGGTCATAAGGGAAATGCAAATCAAAACAACCCTGAGATTTCACCTCACACCAGTGAGAATGGCTAAGATCAAAAACTCAGGTGACAGCAAATGCTGGCGAGGATGTGGAGAAAGGGGAACACTCCTCCATTGTTGGTGGGGTTGCAGACTGCTACAACCATTCTGGAAATCAGTCTGGAGGTTCCTCAGAAAATTGGACATTGAACTGCCTGAGGATCCAGCTATACCTCTCCCTGGGCATATACCCAAAAGATGCCCCAACATATAAAAAGACACGTGCTCCACTATGTTCATCGCAGCCTTATTTATAATAGCCAGAAGCTGGAAAGAACCCAGATGCCCTTCAACAGAGGAATGGATACAGAAAATGTGGTACATCTACACAATGGAATATTACTCAGCTATCAAAAACAATGACTTTATGAAATTCAGTAGGCAAATGGTTGAACTGGAAAATATCATCCTGAGTGAGCTAACCCAATCACAGAAAGACATACATGGTATGTACTCATTGATAAGTGGCTATTAGCCCAAATGCTCGAATTACCCTAGATGCCTAGAACAAATGAAACTCAAGACGGATGATCAAAAAGTGAATGCATATCGCTCCTGAGAGACACAGCCAGAATACAGCAAATACAGAGGCGTATGCCAGCAGGAAACCACTGAACTGAGAACAGGACCCCCGTTGAAGGAATCAGAGAAAGAACTGGAAGAGCTTGAAGGAGCTCGAGACCCCATATGTACAGCAATGCCAACCAAACAGAGCTTCCAGGGCCTAAGCCACTACCCAAAGGCTATACATGGACTGACCCTGGACTCTGACCTCATAGGTAGCAATGAATATCCTAGTAAGAGCACCAGTGGAAGGGGAAGCCCTGGGTCCTGCTAAGACTGAACCCCCAGTGAACTAGACTGTTGGGGAGAGGGAAGCAATGGGGGGGGGATTGGGAGGGAAACACCCATAAGGAAGGGGAGGGGGGAGGGGGATGTTTGCCCGGAAACCGGGAAAGGGAATAACACTCGAAATGTATATAAGAAATACTCAAGTTAATAATAAAAAAAAAAAAAGAAAAGACAAAGGGAGACAACTCTGCAGATAGAAAACCTGGGAAAGAGATCAGGAATTATATACACAAGCATCACCAACAGAATACAAAATATAGAAGAAAGAATCTCAGGGGCAGAAGATACCATAGAAAACATTGACAAAACAGTCTAAGAAAATGCAAAATGGAAAAAAGCTGTTAACCCAAAACATCCAGGAAATCCAGGATACAATGAGAAGATGAAATCTAAGTATAATAGGTATAGAAGAGAGTGAAGATTCCCAACTCAAAGGGGCAGTAAACATCTTCCACAAAACTATAGAAAAACACTTACCTAACCTAAAGAAAGAGATGCCCATAAACATACAAGAATCCTACAGAACACCAAACAGATGGGACCAGAAAGGAAACTCTTGTCACATTATAATTAAAACAACAAATGCAAAAGAACAAGGAATATTGAAAGCTGCAAGGGAAAAACGGTCAAGTAACATATAAAGGGAGACCCATCAGAATTACACCAGATTTCTCAACAGAGACTATAAAAGTCAAAAGATCTTGGACAGATTTCATACAGACCCTAAACGAACAAAAATATCAGCCCAGGCTATTATATCCAGCAAAATTCTCAGTTACCATAGAGGGAGAAACCAAGACATTCCATGACAAAATCAAATTTAAACAATATATTTCCAACAATCTAGGCCTATAGAGGATAATAGAAGGAAAACTCGAACACATGGAGTGGAATTACACCCAAGAAAGAGCAAGAAACTAATCTTCTCACTACAAACCAAAAGAAGAGAAACACATAATTCTGCCTCTAACAACAAAAATCACAGAAAGGAACAATCATTGGTCCTTAATATCTCTCAACATCAATAGATTCAATTCTACAATAAAAAGGCATAGACTAACAGGCTGGATATAAAAACGGGACCCAATATTTTGCTGTACACAGGAAATATATCTCAGTGACAAAGACAGACATTACTTCAAAGCAAAAGGCTGGAAAAAACTTCCAGGCAAATAGTCCCAAGAAACAAGTTGGAGTAGCAATTCTAGCATCCAATAGACTTTCAGCAAAACTTATCAAAAAAAAATGGAGGACGGTATACATGCATCAAAGTGAAAATACACAAAGAGGAACTCTCATTTCTGAACATCTATGATGGAAATGCAAGGGCAACCACATTCATAAAAGAAATTTACTAAAACTGAAAGCATACATTTTACCTCACACAGTAATAGTGGGAGACTTCAACATGCCACTCTCATCAATGGACAGATCATGGAAATAGAAACTTAAGAAATAGTGAAACTAACAGAAGTTATGAAACACATGGTCTTAACTGATATCTACAGAACATTCCATCTTAAAACAAAGAATATAACATTTTCTTAGCACCTCCTGGTACCTTCTCCAAAATTGACCATAAAATTGGTCACAAAACAGGCCTCAGCAGATATAAGAAGATTGAAATAGTCCCACGCATCCTATCAGATCACTAAGGCTGGTCTTCAATAACAACAAAAACAACAAGAAGCACACATACACATGGAAGCAGAAAAAAATTCTACTCAATGATAACGTGGTCAGGGAAGAAATTAAAGACCTTTTAGAATTTAATGAAAATGAAAGCACAACATACCCAAATTTATGGGACATAATGAAAGCAGTGCTAAAAGGAAAAGTTGTTGATCTGAGTGTTTCCATAAAGAAATTGGAGAGAGAGTATACACTAGCAGCTTAACAGCACATCTTAAAGCTCTAGAACAAAAAGAAGCAAATAAACCAAAGACGAGTAGAAGCAGGAAATAAACTCCCGACTGAAATCAACCAAGTAGAAACAAAGAGAACTATTCAAAGAATCAACAAAACCAGGAGCTGGTTATTTGAGAAAATCAACAAGATAGATAAACCCTTAGCCAGTCTAACCAGAGGGGACAGAGACAGCTTTCAAATTAACAAAATCACAAAGCAAAATGAAGACTAAGAACAGAAACTGAAGGAATTAAAAAGTTATCAAATCCTACTACAAAAGCCTATGCTCAACAACGTTGGATATTCTGGACGAAATGGATGATTTCTAGACAGATACCTAGTACCAAAGTTAAATCAGGATCAGACAAACAATGTAAATAGTCCTATAATCTCTAAGGAAATAGAGTCATTAAAACCCTCCCAACCAAAAAAGATCTACATAACCAGATCGTTTTAGTGGAGAATTCTATCAGACCTTTAAGGAAAACCTAATATCAATACTTATCAAAGTATTTTTAAAAAATAAACAAAAAGAACACTAGCTAATACATTCTCTGAAGACACAGTTACATTAATACTGAAGCCACACAAAGACCCAACAAAGAAAGAGAACTTCAGACTAATTTTCATCACGAATATTGATGCAAAAATACTTAATACTAATCATGCAAATCAAATCCAAGATTACATCAGAATGATTATTCACCATGTTCAAGTAGGCTTCATTTCAGGGATACAGGGATTGTTCAATATCCCTCAAACCATCAAATCCACTATATAAACAAACTAAAAAAATATCCACATGATCATCTTATTAGGTGTTGAAAAAGCCTTTGAAAAAATACAATGGCCCTTCATGCTAAATGTGTTGGAGAGAAGAGGAATTCACCTGTGGGGTGGCAGGCAGTGAAAGGTACCCTGATTCCTGGTCGAGACAGGTTGAATCCTGAGGGACCCTAAAAGGAATGGCAGGTGTATTCCCAGACTCCAGATAAGGGTGTCACAAACCCTGTAGAGGGTTTTGAGATAGACCAGTCACCAGACAGACACACCAAGTCCTTCCTCCACAAGTAAGGACATGAGCACAGGTCATTTAGGCTCAAGACAGATCAGTCATAGTAACAGGACCATGCCCCTGAATATGTAGATGAGGTCTGACCCATCTGAAAAACTGTATTTAACTGTCGTCTTCAGAATTAAACCTGTGCAGGAATTATTCCATCGTTTGAGAGCTTCTGTCTTGAGAGCTATAACACTGCCGCTTGGGGAAGAGATCTGCTTTCCCGAAAATCATCACCGCCAGAAGCTCCCCTGCAGGTCTTGTGGCTGGCTAGTCTGTCTCCTGCTGGCTCAGCCTGGCCTAAACAACCAAAGCAGCAGGCAGCAGCACAAAGGAGAAGGACCAGCAGCTGGGGTGGCAAAGCTGTTCTCCCTCGCTGCAGGAGTTCTCTCCACCTCCCTCATCTGAGCTCCTAGCCAGGCAAGAGATCTCCATGGGAGAGTCTCCGGAGCCAGAGACCAACTTTCAAGTTCCATGCATAAATATAAGAAAAGCAATATACTGCAAGCCAATAACTAACATTAAACTAAATGGAGAGAAACTTGAAGCAATCCCACTAAAATCAGTGCAAAGACAAAGCTGCCCACTCTCCCGCTCTCCATTCAATATACTAATTGATCTTCTAGCCAGGGCAATTAGGGCAACAAAAGGAGATCAAAGAGGTACAAAATTGAAAAGGAAGAAGTCAAATTATGACTATTTGCAGATTATATGACAGTATACATAAGTGATGAAAAAATCCATGAGAGAAATCCTACAGCTGCTAAACAACTTCAGCAAAGTGGCTGGATACAAAATTAACTCAACCAAATCAGTAGGTTTCCTTTACTCAAAGGATAAATGGGCTAAGAAAGAAATTAGGGAAACGACACACTTTACATTAGTCACAAATAATATAAATAATAATCTTGGTCTGATGCTAACCAAGCAAGTGCAAGATCTATGTGACAAGAAGTTCAAGTCTCTGAAGAAAGAAATTGAAGAAGACTTCTGACAGACCTCCCATGCTCACGGATTGTTAGGATTAGCAAAGTAAAAATGTCCATCTTACCTAAAGGAATCTACAGACTCAATGCAACCCCCATCAAACTTCCAATTCAATTCTTCACAGAGATACAAAGAGAAATTCTCAAATTTATCTGGAATAACAACAAATACAGTATATCAGAAACCATTCTCAACAATAAAAAAAAAACCAAAAACTTCTGGGGGAATGAGCATCTCTGACCTCAAGCTATACTATTGGTACATAGACAGGCAGGCAGATCAATGGAATAGAATTGAAGACCCAGAAATGAACCCACATACCTATGGTCACTTGATCTTTGACAAAGGAGGCAAAAGTATCCAGTGGAGAAAGGGCCCCATTTTCAACAAATGATACTGTTTCGACTGGTGGTCAGCATGTAGAAAAATGCAATTTTATTCATTCTTTTTTCTCCCTGTACAAAACTCTAATCTATTTGGGTCAATGACTTTCACATAAAACCAGATAAATTGAAACTAATGGAAAAGAAATTGGGAAAGAGCCTCAAACACATAGGCACAGGGGAAATTTTTCTGAACAGAACACCAATGGCTTATGTTTTAAGATCAAGAATCAACAAATAGGACCTCATAAAATTGAAAAGCTTCTGTAAGGCAAAGGACGCTGTCAATAGGACAGAAGGGCAACCAACAGATTGGGAAAAGATCTTTACCAACTTTACATCTGATAGAGGTCTAATATTGAATAGATAAAAAAAAACAAGAAGTTAGACTCCAGAGCATCCAATAACCCTATTAAAAATGGGGTACAGAGCTGAACAATGAATTCTCAACTGAGGAATATTGAATGGCCAAGAAGCATCTAAAGAAATATTCAACATTTTTAGTCATCAGGGAAATGTAAATCAAAACAACCCTTACACCTTATACCAAGATTAAAAATTCAATTGACAGGAGATGCTGGCGAATATGTTATTGGGATTGGAAGCTGGTACAACCACTCAGTCTGGTGGTTCCTCAAAATATTGGAAATAGTTCTATCCAAGGACCCAGCTATATCGCTCCTGGGCATATACCCAAATGATGCTTCAGTATATAACAAGGACACACATGCTCCACTATGTTCATAGCAGCCTTATTGATAATAGTCAGAAGCTGAAAATAACCCAGATGTCCCTCAACAGAGGAATGAAGATGTTGTGTATTTATACAGTGGAGTACTACTCACCTATTAAAAACAATAATTTCATGAAATTCACAGGCAAATGTATGGAACTTGAAAATATCCTGAGTGAGGTAACTCAGTCACAAAAGAATACATTATAGTATGTACTGATATAAATATTAGCCAAAAAAGAAGCTTGAATACTCAAGATATAACTCACAGACCCAAGGAAACTCAAGAAGAAAGAAGATCACACCAGTGTATGGATGCTATAATACTACTCAGTATGGGGATCAGAATAATCCTGAGGAGGAGCAAGTAGAGAGAGAGGGGAATCTGGGAGGGTGAGATGAGGGGGAGGGGAAAAGGAGGGCCAATTCAGATATGGGAGGAGATGTGGGAGTAGTACGTAGGGTCAGAAATGTGAAAGTCCATGTGTAGCAGTGGGGGAGGGGGAACTGGATGTAGCCACTAGAAAGTTTCATTTGTCAGCGGTCCAAGAGGTTCCCAGGAACAACCAGGGAGGACTTTAGCCAAAATACCCAACAAAGAGTAGATAGACCCTGTAGAGGTCATATTCAGTAAACAAGCATAGCCCTCAGTTGAGGGATGGAGCCACCCACCCTTCTCAAAAATATTAATCCAGAATTTCTCCTGTCAAAAGGAAATCCAGGGACAAAGAGTAGAGTAGAAACTGAAGGAAAGGGCATCTAGAGACTTTCTAACCTAGAGATCCTTCCCATCTGTTGACATCAAACCCAGACACTATTGCTGATACCAAGAAGAGCTTACTGATAGTTGACCATTATAGCTATTCCCTGAGGAGCTCTGCAAGAGCTGGACCAATACAAATGTGGATGTACACAGCAAACATTGGACTGAGCATGGGGATCCCAATCGAGTAGTTAGGGCATGGACTATAGGAGCTGAAGGGGTTTGTGACCTCATAGAATAGAACAACAATATCAGCCAACCAGACCCTCCAATGCTCCCAGGGACTAAACCACTACCACAGTGTACACAGGTGGTAACTATGGCTCTAGCTGGATATGTAGCAGAGGATTGCCTTATCCTGACAATACAAGGGGAGTTCTTGGTCCTATGGAGGCTTCCTTGGACCCAGGATAGAGAAATGCTAGGGAGCTGGAAGCAGGAGTGGTGGGCAGATGATGAGAGCACCCTTATGTGGCAGGGTAGGGGATAGAGGACATGTGGAAGGGAAACTGAAATGGTTGTAATATTTGGAATCAAATTCAACTCAAAAAACCAGAAGAGCCTAGGCAGATATTCTACAGACCCTAACAGACCACAGATGTCAACCCAGACTACTATAATGAGCAAAACTTTAATCAACATACATGGGGAAAACAAGGTTGTCCACATAAAAACTAAATAGTATTTTTCCATAAATCTAGCCCCAAAGAAGATACTGGAAGGAAGATACCAATTAGAGGAGACAAAATGCCCACGAGAAAGCACAGGAAATAAATAATCTCACACAAACAAAACCAAAGTAAGGGAAGCATGTGTGCACAACACACACACACACACACACACACACACACACACACATACTACTACTACTACTACTACTACTACTACTACTACCATCAACATCATCAAATAACAGGAATTAACAATAATTTGTCATTAATATCTCTCAGAATCAATGGACTCTATTCTTTAATAAAAAATACAAGCTAACAGAATGGATAAGAAAACTGGATCTATTATTATATTGCATACAAGAAACACCTCAACAACAAACATAGACATTACCTCAGAGTAAAGTGCTGGAAAAAATGTTTTTAAGCCAACAGACCAAAGAAGCAAGCTAGAATAGCAAATCTAATACCTAATAAAATAGATTTTCAGCCAAAATGTATCAAAAGAGATGGGAAATTATGGTTTACACACATAGCCGAAAAGCTTGAAATATACAAGATACAATCCACAGACCACATGAAGCTCAAGAAGAAAGATGACCAAGATGTGGATGCTTCATTCCTTCTTAAAAGGGGGAACAAAAATATTCTTAAGAAGAAATATGGAGACAAAGTGTAGAACAGAGAATGAAGGAACAGCCATTCAGACTGCCCCACATATGGCCCATATAGATACAGCCACCAAAACTAGATATGATTGATGAATCTAAGAAGTGCATGCTGACAGGAACTGGATATAGATGTCTCCTAAGACATAGCCAAAGCATTTCAAATACAGAGGCAAATGCTAGCAGCAAACCACTGAACTGAGAACGGGACCCCAGTGGAGGAATTAGAGAAAGGATTGAAAGAGCTGAAGGGTCTTGCAACCCCATAAGAACAATAATGCCAACCAACCAGAGCTCCCAGGGACTAAACTACTACTCAAAGACTATACCTGGATTGACCCTGGCCTCCAACTGCGTATGTAGTAGAGGATGGCCTTGTTGGCCACCAATGGAAGGAGAAGGTCTTGGTCCTGCCAAGGTTTGGGTCGGGGAGAGTGGATGGGGAGGGGAACAGCCTTAGAGAAGAAAGGGAGGGGGATGGGATGGGGGCTTTTGTCTGAGAAACTGGAAAAGGGAATAACATTTGAAATGTAAATAAAAAGTATCCAACAAAAAAAAGAAAGGACAATTTACCAAGATGATATCTCAATTCTGAACATTTCTGCCTCAAACATAGGACAGCTACATTTACAAAAACAAACATTACTAAAGGTTAAATCACATTTTGACCATCACACATTATTAGGAGACTTTGACATCCCATTCTCATTAATAGACAGATCATTCAGATCAAAACTAAACAAAGAAATAATTAAAATAATAGACATAATGAGTGAAATGAACCTAACAGACATCTATAGACTGTTTCACCCAAACACAAAAGATTATATTTTCTTCTTAGCATTTCATGGAACCTTTTCCAAAACTCACCATATACCTGGTCACAAAGCAAGCCTTAACAGATACTACAAAATCAAAAGAACCACTTATCAAACTATCATGGATTAAAGCTTGACTTCAACAGCAACAATAATAGCAGAAAGACAACAAACTCATGAATCTCTACTCAATGACCACTGGATTAAAGAGGACATAAAGCAAAATTAAAACATTCTAGAATTCAGTGAAAATGAAGGTGCAACATACCCAAATATATGAGATAAAATGAAAGCAGCGCTAAGAGGAAAGTTTATAACACCAGGTGACATTATAGTAAAATTGTACTAGCAATTTAAAAGCACACTTAGAAGCTCTAGATCAAAAAGAAACAAATACATGCAAGAAGAGTAAACAGCAGAAAATATCAAACTTAGGGCTGAAATCAATAAAATAAAAACAAAGAGTACAATATAAAGAATCAATGAAAGCAAGAGTTGGTTCTTTGAGAAAATCGAGAGGACAAACTCTCAGCCAGATGAATTAAAAGACAGCAAGACAGTACCCAACTTAATAAAATCAAAAGTGAAATGTGGGGCATAACTACAGACACTGAGGAAATCCAGAGGATCATCAGGTCTTTCTTCAAACATCTGTACTCTACATAATTGGAAAATATAAATGAAATGGGTGGTTTTTTTTTAAAAATAGATTCCAGTTAACAATGTTAAATTGAGATCAGGCAAATGATGTAAATAATCTTATATCACCTGAAGAAATAGAAGCAGTCATTAAAAGTCTCCCAAACAAGAAAAGCCCAGGGCCAGATGGCTTTCAAGCAGAATTCTGCCAGACTTTCAAAGAAGTGCTAATAGAAATATTGACCAAACTATTCCACAAATAGAAACAGAAGGAAAACCGCAAAAGTCATTCTATGAGGCCAGTCACCCTGATACCTAAATCACACAAAGTATAAACAAAAAAAAATTTTCAGACCAGTGTTCTTATGAACATTGATGCAAAAAATATTCAATAAAAATTCTAGCAAAACTACATCTAAGAAGAACATACTAAAAATATCATCCACCATTAAATAGTAGGCTTCCATCCTAGGAATGGCAAGTACCAACATACAAAAAATCCATCAATGTAATTCTACTATATAAAGAAGCTGAAGAAAAAATTTATGGAATCATCCTCATTGGATACTGAAAAAGCCTTGATAAATCCAATATCCTTCATGATAAAAAACAAAAACAAAAATCTTTGGAAAGATCAGGAGCATGAAGACACAAGGCCCATAACAAAACACAATAAAGGCAAATAAGATAAAGCAGCACATAATTTGACCCACAAAATTTCTATCAGAGTACTGCTTCAAATAAAGTGGCTGGATACAAAATTAACTTCAAAAAAGCCAGTAACCCTTTTTTTTGTACAAAAATAAAAAGTAGCTGAGGAAGGAAACTAGATAAAACTTTAAAATAACTACAAATAATAGTAAAATACCTTTGGTGCAACTCTAATATGCAAGTGAATGATACAGTATGACAAGAACTTCAATTCTCTGAAAAAAGAAATTGAGGAAGATATCAAAAGACAGATTTCCCTTTCTCATGGATCAATAGGATTAACATAGTAAAATGCCCATAAGACCAAACGTAAATTATAGGTTCACTGAAATTATCGTCAAAATTCTCACACAATTATTTACAGAACTTGAAAGAGAAAGTCTCAATTTAATATGGAAAAATAAAAGAAATCTAAAATAGGGAAAATAATCCTGTGCAGTAAAAGAATTTCTAGATGTATCACCATCCCTGATTTCAAACTGTACAACAGAGCAATACTACAAAATTTGCATTCTCTTGGCATAAAAACAGACAGATTGATCAATGAATAGAATTGAATTGAATTGAAGTTCCACAAACATCTAAAAACACTAGATTTTTGGCAAAAAAGACAAAACCATTCAATGGGAAAATGAAGGCATCTTCACTAAATGGTGCAGGGTCTAATTGATATCTTCATGAAGGCAAATTGATCCATATTTATCACCCTGCATAAAACTCCAAGTTCCAGGGACTCAAAGACTTTAAGATAAAACCAGATGCAGTAAATGTAATAGAAGAGAGAGTGAGTAATAACTTTGAACATATTGGTACAGGAGACAACTTCCTGAATTGAAGACCAATCAGTCAGACATTTAATAAATGAGATCTCATGTAACTGGAAAGCACTTGTAAGACAACGGACACTGTCAATATGACAATCCAGCAGCCTACTGACTGGGAAAATATCATCATCAACACTACATCTGGCAGAGGGCTAATATTCAAAATATATATAGAGAACCCCAGAAATTAAACACCAACAACCCAAATAACCCATTTAAAATATTCTGTACAAAGCTAAACAGAACATTCTTAACAGGAATCTATAATGGTCATGAAGCAATCTAGGAAAAGTTCAATGTTCTTAGTCATCAGCAAAATGAAAATGAAAACAACTCTATGATTCTCTCTTACACCCATAAGAATGGTAAGTATGTGAAACAAGGGGATCACTCCTTCATTGCTGGTGGGAGTGGAAACTTGTACAACCACTTAGGAAATCAATTTGGTGGTTTTTAGAATTAGGAAATAGTTCTACCCTCAAGACTCCAGCTATACCCACTTGGGCATATAATTCCAAAAAATGCTCCACTACATCACAAGGATACTTGTTCAACTGTGTTTATAGCAGCTTTATTCATAATAGTCAGAAACTGGAAATAACCCAGATGCTCCTCACCAGAAGTATAGATAAAGAAAATGTGATTCATTCTCACCAAGGAGTACTACTCAGCTATTAAAAATAAGAACATCATGTATTGTGCAGGCAAATCAATGGAACTAGAAAATATCTTCCTGAGTGAGGTAGCCCACACCCAGAAAGGCATACACGGTATGTAGTCACTTATAAATTGATATTAGCTATAAAGTACAGGATAGCCATGTAACAATCCACAGATTAAAAGAAGCCAGATGAAAATGAGGACCCAAGGGAGGAAGGTTGAAATTCACTCAGAACAGGAAATCAAATAGACATGGAAAGTGGATGGAGAGAGGGAACTAAAGAGAGGATGCGTGGAAGAGAACAAGGGTAGGGATCAGCTATGGTCAGAGTGGAGGTGGGGTGAGAGGGCTGGGAGAGAAAATATATATGGAGGTCATCTCTGGGACAAGCCTGAGACCTGGGGCAGAGGAGGATCCTAAGAGAATATGGAAGTGATCCTAGCTGAGACTCCTAGATGCTGATGATATGGAGATTGACATGGTCACCTCCAGCAGTCAGGTAGGACTTCCAGTGGAGGAAGGGAGACACTAACCTCCACCCACAATGATTTCAACCGAAAATTTGCCCTGCCTACCAGATGTGTAGGGGTAAAGTTGGAGCAAAGTTTGAGGGAATGACCTGTCAATGACTAGTCTAACTTGAGACACATCCCATGGGAGAGAGCCAACCCCTGACACTATTTATGTTATGCTGCTATATTTACAGAAAGGACCCTACCACAACTGTCTTCTGAGAAGCTTCATCCAGAAGCTGATCTAAACAGATGCAGAGAGCTGCAGCCAAACGCTAGGGAAACCTCAGGGAGTCTTGGGGAGGAGTCAGGGTAGGACTAAGGGAGTCAGAGGTTTGAAGGACACCACAAGAAGTCATTACAGTGCCAACTAACTTGGCCCCATGGAGTTTTACAGAGACTGAACTACCAACCAATGATCATGCATGGAGTGGACCTAAGCCCCCTACACATATGTAATAAATGTGCAACTTGGTCTTCATATTGGTTCCCTAACAATTTAAGTGGAGCTCTTTCTGATTTAGATTCTGTTGCCCGCCTTTGGATCCCTTTTCCCATGCTGGACTGCCTTGTCTGGCCTCAGTGGGAGAGGATGCTCTTAATCTTGATGAGACTTGATGTGCCAGTGTGAGTTGGTTCCCAGGGGGATTCTACTTCTCTGAGAAGACAGGACTGAGAAGAGAGGAGGGAGAGGACTGCTATCAGTATGTAAAGTTAATAATTAAATAAGGTAATAAAAAAATTGCCAGGAGATACTGGCTTTGAAAACATGAAGGGTTTATAGAGAATAGCTTAGGATGAACATTATAAGAGTCCAGGAAAGGTCATTACACAAAGTCTCAGTCAAACAGAGTCCCAAGATTGAAGGATCATGGAGAGAAGTCTAGGCTTTGCACTGTGTAGCAGGGTCAGAGTTCATGGAATATCCTAGGAAACGTCATTGATGAAGGTGTGGCACAGATTTAGGAAAACCCACAGCATTTTGGAGGTGCTAGCATCATGGCAAAACTACTAAGTAGCAGATGATATGCAGTGGAGCCAGCCTGAGCTTTGAGACAAGCTCTGCTGAGGATAGCAGAACCAGTGAAGTGAAGTGGAGCTGGCTAGGTCCCTTGGGGCCCAGATCATGAGACCCAGACATCTGACACAGCGATTTACACTGTGAGACTTGGATTTGCTTTGAACTGATTGGAAATGTTCTCTTGCCTTTCCTTTCTGAAGAATATGTGATATACTTCTGATTTCATAGGAGCCCACAGTTGAGATACTTTGAACTTTAAGAGTCTTTGGATATTTTAAAGGGACTGATCTTTTAAAATGTTTGAGTTTTTAAAGACTGAGGGATGCTCTAAGTTATTTATGACTATATTGTGATATGGATATTAATATATCTTGGGTATAAGCAAGAATGGGACGTCTATGGTTTAATACATGTAATACATTTGTATGTCAAGCTGACAAGTGGCCAGTTATGCTGGTTGGTTTGAATTTGTCGATGTATCACAATCCTGGACATATCTGGGAATAGAGAATACATAATACCTAATAAACTATATCCATCAGGTTGACCTGAAAGCAAATCTGTAGAGCGTTTCTTTGATTAATGATTGACACAGGGAGAAGGTACATGGTGCCTGCCATGCGAGGGTGGTCCTGGATGGTATAGAAAAGCAGGATGGGCAAGCCATATGGGAGCAAGCCAGTAAGCAATAATCTTCTATGTGTGCATCAGTTTCGTTCTCCAGGTTACTGCTTGAGTTACAGTCCTGACTTCCCTGGACTGTGTAAAGGAATGGTAGGGGGAAATAAATCCTTTCCTATTCAAATTGCTTATACTCATGGCCTTTATCACTGCAATGAAAACCCTAACCATGACAAAATTGGTACCAGGACAATATTCCTATAAGAGATCTTACCATGTGTTTAGTGAAGACGGTGGAAGAATTTTGGAACATTGTCTTGAAAAGCTTTTGAGTGTGCAGACTGTAATGGATTCTTCTGTGAGAGCTTGGAAGATGAGAGTATTTAGAGAAATGCAGACAATTAAGGCCTGACGTGCAAAGTTTCAGAAGTAAGCCAAGATTCTTCCAGGGCTCTTAGTGTGATACTTTTGCATTCAGAAGAAAGTCTGAGAGGGGCTATTGTTGATGGTGCAGCCCAGTATTTTCAAGATAGCATCATGGGATAACCAAGAACAGCAGTAAGTATGGACTGGTGTTATGCTATGTGTCTTGCAGCAAGTCACTAGGAACCTAAAATATCAGGAGTTCCAGAAAGTCTGACATTAAGCTTTACACAGTTAGACTTTGGTTTTGATTTTATCTGATTGTGACTGTGCTCTAGTGTTTTCCTTTTAGTAAGAAACAGTTTAACTTGATATCTTTTTTCATGGTCTAACTCAGTAAGTCTATTTGAGCTTCATCTCCAAGCACCCTAAACAACCTGATATATCTAACCTATAGACAATATCCAGTGTCCAATAATGAAAATGGAACTTAATAAAATTAAAATACTCTGAGCATCTAAAAATTCAGTAATGTGAGAAAGAGTCCCACCAATTGAAGCTAACTTTTAAGTTATGCATCTCACAGATGATTAATATTCAAAACACATAAAACGAAAAGAAAAGAAAAGAAAAGAAAAAAACAAACAAAATAACCTTCCAAAACCCAAAAACAAAACAGGTGCAGAATAGCAAAGGTTCCATTCAATTAATGGACCAGAGACCTTGACAGAGATGTCTCAAAAGAAGTAACAGCAGTGACTTGGTAATATAAAATGTTAACTATTTCCAGCAATTAAGTAAATTCAAATCCAAATAATTTTGTAATTTCATCTTTCCAATGAGAGTAGCAAAAATCAAGAAAACAATTTACAAGAAATGCTGGAGGAGATATGTGAAAAAAAAACCTTTATTCACTGTTGGGGGGATTGTAAACTGACTCTAGCCATTCTGCAAATCAGTATAGATAATTCTCAAAACCTAAAAATAAATCTATCATATGACTCAGCTATACTACACCTTAGTGTATGACCAAAGGACTCAACATTTTTCTCTTCATATTCTCGTTCAGTCATGCTCACTGCTTCTCTATTCATAACACCTAGGAAATGGAAAAAACCTAAATGTCCCTCAAACAATTAATGGATACTGAAAAGGAGGTACATACACACAATTTAATAATGTTTTTCTATAAAGAAATATGAAGTCCTAAAATTTGAGGGTAATGGATAGAACTAGAAATGATAGCATTGGGAGAGGTAACTTGGACTCAGAAAGACAAATGCCACATATCCTTTCTGGTTCCTACATTCAAATCTTCAGACCTTAGTACACTTCTTGAAGTAATAGCAGAAATGAGCATGATAAAAAGGGACCATTGCTGCAATGAGGTAGGCTGGAATGGAAGAACAGTAGGGATGGGAATAACATGGTACAATTTATCTGATGAGGATAATGGGGGAAATGCTACGGCCCTAGTTAGGGACTAGGGAGTCAAATAAATAAAAAGAAGAAATGAGATAAAATAACAAATAGTAAGGTTGTCTGATGCCTATGAAGTGCAACAATGGCTGCCTTGTTTGACAAGGCAATAAGCTTGCAATAGGAGCATTCATCCTTAAAGGTAAACAGCAGCTCTCTAATTGGAGTATAGATCTACTACTCAATAAGAGGGAAATTATGCCTGGTACTAGAAACCTAGTCAAGTAGTCAGTGCCAATGAAGTAATGGATCTTGGTTAAAAAAAAACCCAAAAAACAGAAAGTAGAAACAAAAACAAACAAACAAACAAAAACCCTACAATGTCATTTTACTAAACAAGCATAATCCCTAAATACATCCTAAATATTTGTCCTTATACTTACAGATATGTGTAGTCCTCTCCCTTCACCACAGGGCACTTAGCAAGAATATTAATATAATTTGTTAAACACCAATCAAAACTATGATGAGTAATTACAAATAGAGGAATGAAAGCAGAGTGTGATGGCTAATCTTGATTGCCAACTTCACCCCATTTGGAATCAATTGAAATTAAAGTCAAGCAGCTGGGCACAACTGTGAGGGAATTTTACTCATAGGATATTTTCAGGTGGGTAATACACCCTAGAACTCTTATACTATCTTCTGATGCAAGTCACATCAAAGGCCATAGAAGGACACTGTTGCCTTTTGTCTGCTTGGCCTCAGTATCTCTAGAAAGTTCATCTACCTTGATGCTGAGTCAATCGTTATTCATATTCGAACCTACTTCATTGAGATTCCAATGTATACTAATGAACATCTGAGGCATCCAACATCATGAACGAAACAACTATTGGATTATTAGTCATCAAGAAACAGCCATTGTTGGGCTAGCAGGACCATAGTTTATAAGCCCCTCTAATAATATATTAATAATACTATTAGAGTATAATATATTAGAGCACACACACACACACACACACACACACACACACACACACACAAGCTATTAGTTCTGTTCCTTTGGAAAACTCTAATAGACTCTTCATAAATGAAACTTTTCTTTGCTATGGATAAGTTCATTTCACAAAACTTTAACCAATTAAAATGATGAGTTATGGAGTTCATTCCCAAAGAATATATCTATGCTATAACTCCCACATGTAAAGCTCAGGGAACACAGGGGAATGAGTGTTGGAAACATTATAAGAGCCAGAGGGACAATGAATTCACTATATGAGACTGTCAGAAGTTATACCCATAAAATTTCACCAATATGACTTTCTAAACACAGGGTGAATAAGGACAATACACATGCTAATGTAGGCAGGGAAACAGTCAACAGGCCTCAACCCTACATCAAGAATTAAATGCAGCTAAGAAATGTAGATGGCAGCAGAACTAGTCTTGCCCAGGAAGTTATCCAATATTAAATGTTTAGTCCAGAAAACATGTATGCCAGTAACATTATGCAAACTGAAGAATTTGAAATTTTATATACATATGTGTGTGTGTGTGTGTGTGTGTGGTGTGAGTATGTGTGTGTATGTGCATAATATATATATATATGTATGTATACAGTGTTTAATTAATTATACATTTAGTGAATATAGAATCAATGAATTTGAAAAGGATAGGAGGGGTATGTTCAAGGGTTTGGTAGGGAAAAAGGAGCGCTGGTATAATCATAATAATCTTAAAAATAAAAATAACTAAAAAAGAGATTAAGTTATTTTTGTCTTTACAGGAGCCCACATTCAAGAGACTTTGGGATTTTAAAAACCTTTTGATATTTTAATAAAAGCGTGGCTTTGGCATATTATAGAGATTTTATATATTATAGGGATACTGAATATTTAGTGTCTGAAGTTTTAAAGACTGTAGGACTTTTAAAATTGGGAAATCTATATTACGGCACTAAAATATTAACATGCCATTATGTGGCAAATGGAAAAGGAAAGTTTCAAAGGGAATAGTGGTATGTTCGTGTGTCGAATGGACAAAAAGTCAATTGTGCTGGTCAGTTTTATGTCAACTTGATACATACTAGAGCCACTTTAGAAGGGTAGTGTAACCTCAATTAAGAGCATATGCCCATAAGACTGGCCTATGAACAAGTCTGTGATGCATTTTCTTGATTGATTATTGATGTGAGAGGTCACCTATCACTGTGGCTCATACCACTCCTGGGCTGCTAGTCCTGAGGGCTATGTGAAAGCAGGTTTCACAAGCCATGCAAAGCAAGAAAGTAAGCAGCACCCTTGTCTGGCTTCTGCATAAACTCCAGATTCCAGGTTACTACCCTGAGCTCCTGCCCTAAATTTCCCCAATGATAGACTATGACAATGAATTATAATCTGGAATATGCCACTTTGTCTCCAAATAGGTTTCGGCCAACGTTTATTACATCAGTAGAAACCCTACCTAAGACAGAGATGAATAATGAGAGCTAGAAGGAGCCCAACATAGAAATCCAACAAACACCTAATAGTAACAAAGAAGAAAAGAAATACAAATAGCACCAGCAACAATAAGTACATTAAAACTTCAAACAGAAAATGGGAAACAACTTTTATGGTGATTGAGTTTAATGGCAAGTTGGCACACATTAGAACCAAGTGTATAAGAGCATCAATTGAAGATTTGTCCTGATGCACTTAATTGAGGTGGGAAGACTCGCCCCAAATGTGAGCAGCCGGTTCTGGTAGAAATCTAGATTTAATAAAGAAAAGAAAAGATGGAAGGAGGACAATTATTTCTGCTTTCCTCCTTGGCAGTCCCTCTTAATATTTGATTTGTTTATCCTATTGTTGTCACCACTGATGTCACAACCAGGGTTTTCAAGATTCTATACCTGGCTAGTTGTCAATGGCTTTTCAGGAGCACACCAGACTTTGGGTACCAGATTGGGACTACTGAGACAGTGAACCTTGTAGAGTGAGCAACTACTGTTTTAATGGCCTCTCCAGTGTGAGGCATCCATTTTGTGACTACTCCAACTTGTGAGTCACTGATCCTCAAGAGCCAAGTAATCACTGTGTTTGAGAACCCTCTAGAGTGTGAGACGGCTATTGTTATTTCAATCCAAGCTGATTTCATTAATTCTTCATATATTGTGATGGTTTGAATGACAGTGTCAAACACACAGAGACACAAACACACACAGACACAAACACACACACAGAGACACAAACACACACAGAGACATAAACACACACAGACACAAACACACACACACAATCTGTTCTACTTCTCTAGAGAACTAATACAAACTATGGTAACTAACATAGTTGTGGAGAAACAGAGTTATATGGAGGAATATTTTTGTAGGCTTTGTGATATATGGAATTATTTCTACAGCTGAATAAATCCTATAGCTACTAAAGAGTCATATGTTAGTGTAGAGAGACTGAAAATCCATGGCACGAGCTATGTAGTGAGCTATGCAAGATAAATTAATTTGACACTCCTGATTCTCATCTTGGAGCAAGGAATTTAGTCACTTTGTATATGAAGCTTTTGAACATTTGTTTAAAATAAGGAAAATAATGATGCTGGCTTGTTTCTTTCAGCATGGGTGGGCAAAGTAACAGAAAAAAGAATGACTGATAAAATTGGCCAACTCTAGGTGCACATAAACAATCTAAATATTTCTAAGTACACCCTGGAAGAAAATCTCTCTAATGTTCATGAAGACCGTGGTGTCTCAAGTTACAGAAAAACAAATCCAAGCTCTCATTAAATGATTAGTTGACTTACAACATAAATTTAATTTCCAGCCTCAATGTGTCTACACAGTTAACGTGAGAACACTCATTAGAAAGGAATGGAATCATGTGACTTGAGATGGCGAAAGATGTGTGCCAGAAACCTAAGAAGATAAAGGATATTGAATTCTCCTATTCTAATGTAGTAATGCCACCTGGCAGAAATAGTCTCTGTTTCATCAGGGGATGCATCATCACCTAGTCACCCTGAAGTACTTCCATATATGTCCTATCCTGAGGGAAATGTAGAGGGGGTATTGTCCTTCACCTAAAGTAGATGTCAGAGAAGACAACACTTGATGTTCCTCTGGCACCATATGTCATTGCCTCTAGACATATATAAGCAAACTCCAGGTGAAGTAGAGATGAGGTAGAAGTAAAATAGAAAGTATGGCTCAGGAAGAGATATGCTAAATCCCTGTGGAGATTTGAATGAAAGTTATCTCCTATAGACTCTGATATTAAACAGTTGATCTTCAGTTAGTGGCTCTATTTGAAGAGGTCATGTGAACCTCTAGGAAATGTCTCCTGACTGGAGGAAGAATGTTCCTGGAGGACAGCTTAGCCTCACCTCTCTTCTAGTTCATGCTCTGCTTTGTTTTTATTGTGAAAGATACAATCTCTAAGCTTCCTGCTCTGGTGTCTCAGTCCTTGCTTTCTTGTCATTGTGGATTCTCTTCTGGAAACATAAGACAAAGTAAACTTCTTTTCATAAGTCACTTTTTGGTGTGTATTACCAGTGAAAAAGTAACTAATTCAATTCCTAAAAGTTATGGGTTTTTAGATTTATTCAAGCAGATCTAGGGAACATGTGTGGTAATGGATTTTCAAGTATGAGGTAGTAGGGAAAAGAACATAAAACTAGGCAGAGTGTAGAGGCTCTAAATATAATATTGAAGCTCATGCAGTTTAAAATTTTAAACATTTATTTTATTTGTTGAAGTATTTGTGAAAAGATGACCCACTAAGAAAAAGCTGTAAATCCCCAATATTCCTTGGATTAGTATTAATGAACAGTTTTTTTTAAGCTCAAGAAAATTGGAATTACTGCATGTATTTTTAGTTTAAAACATGATTTTTCGCAGTAGGATAGCCCAGAAGAGGTGATACTTAAGAGATAAAATGGTAGGAGATACACCAGCATATTTGAAGAGGTTTATCTTGCTCTTAGGGTTTATGCTGGTAAGACAGGTTAAGACAAAGTAAATTAGCAATGCATAAATTTGCAAGTTGTTTGTTATAAAAACATAGAAGCTAAGTTACTGCAATATTAGAAAAGTACAGACTTCTGCTCACATTCCTGGCACAAGAGGAACCTGACTGGAGGCCTCTGGACACAGGAACCGAGGAGCAGTCTGGGTCAGTATCCTTCCAGTTT
The DNA here is from genome assembly GCF_011064425.1 of Rattus rattus. Lineage (NCBI taxonomy): Eukaryota > Metazoa > Chordata > Mammalia > Rodentia > Muridae > Rattus > Rattus rattus. Next base: position 122,820,598 of record NC_046172.1, on the reverse strand, counting down.
TCCCCTGTGCTTGGGAGCTGACCCTGTGACATAGCTCTCTGTACCCAGATCCCACCAAGAGAAAGCCAGTCACCAGGTGCTGACATACCTGAGAGCACAGATCAGAAGTAAGAACTATCCTGAGAGCACAAGTGAGGCCACCACTTCTGCTTGCATTCCTGTCACAGGAGGGAAGCCCTCTGGACACAGGAACCAAGGAGCAGTCTGGGACAGGATCCTTCCAGTTTCTGCCTGCAACCAGAGCTGACTTTGTGCCACAGCTCTCTATGCCCAGATCCCTTGGGGAGAGAGCTGGATTATCACAAGTGGGAATAATCCTGAGAGAACAGGTGAGACTACCACTTCTGCTCACATTCCTGGTCCAAGAGGAACCCGCCTAGAGCTCACTAGACACAGAAACCTAGGAGAAGTCTGGGACAGGATCCTTCCAATTTCTGCCTGCAACCAGAGGTGACTTTGTGCCACAGCTCTCTATGCCCAGATCCCTTGGGGAGAGAGCTGGAGAGAGCTGGATTATCACAAGTGGGAATAATCCTGAGAGAACAGGTGAAACTACCACTTCTGCTCACATTCCTGGTCCAAGAGGTACCCGCCTAGAGCTCACTAGACACAGAAACCTAGGAGAAGTCTGGGAAAGGATCCTTCCAGTTTGCCCTTCCATCTGCCTATGCCCAGATTTTTCTTTGGTAACTGGTATCTGTTTTAGAACTTTGTCCATTTCATCCAGATTTTCCATTTTTGTTGAGTATATGCTTTTCTAGTAGGATCTGATAAGTTTTTTAATTTCTGGCTAAGGGTTTATCGATCTTGTTGATTTTCTCAAAGAACCAGCTCCTGGTTTTGTTGATTCTTTTTTTTTTTTTTTCGGAGCTGGGGACCGAACCCAGGGCCTTGTTCTTCCTAGGCAAGCGCTCTACCTCTGAGCCTAAATCCCCCAACCCCTGGATTCTTTTTAATAGTCCTTTTGTTTCTACTTGGTTGATTTCAGCTCTGAGTTTCATTATTTCTGCCATCTACTCCTCTTGTGTGTGTTTGCTTCCTTTTGTTCTAGAACTTTCAGGTGTGCTGTCAAGCTGTTATCATATGTTATCACTAATTTCTTTTTGGAGGCACTCAGAGATCTGAGTTTTACTCTTAGCACTGCTTTTGTTGTATTCCATAGCTTTCGGTATATTTTGCCTTCATTTTCATTAAATTCTTTAAAATGTTTTATTTCTTTCTTTATTTATTCCTTGACCAGGTTGTCATTGGTAGAGTGTATTTCAGCTTCCATGCATGTAAGGCTTTCTGATGTTTTTTGTTATTGCAGACCAGCCTTTACTCCGTGGTGGATCTGATAGAATGCATGGGATTACTTCAATCTCCTTGTATAGATTAAGGCCTGTTTTTGTGACCAAATAATTATATGGTCAATTTATGAGAAGGTACATGAGGTGCTGAGAAGAAAGTATATTCTTTTGTTTTAGGATGAAATGATCTATAAATATCTGTTAATTGCATTTGGGTCATAATTTCTGTTAGTTTCACTGTGTCTCCATTTAGCTTCTGCTTCCATGATCTGTCCATTGATGACAGTTTTATGTTGAAGTTAGTGTATATACATACACTCCTATTATTGTGTATTGAGCTTTAGTAAACTATATTTTGTGGATGTGGGTGCCCTTGCCTTTGGAGCATAGATGTTCAGAATTGAGAATTCATCTTGGTAGATTTTTCTTTGATGTGTATTAAGTTTCCTTCCTTGCCTATTTTGATAACTTTTGGCTGAAAGTCCATTTTATTTGATATTAGAATGGCTATTTCAGATTGTTTCTTGGGACCATTTGCTTGGAAAAATTTTTTCCAGCCTTTACTCTTAGGTAGTAACTGTCTTTGCCACTGAAGTGTGTTTCCTGCCTGCGGCAAAATGCTGGCTCCTGTTTAGGCATCCAGTCTGTTAGTCTATGTCTTTTTATTGGGGAGTTGAATCCATTGATGTTAAGATATATTAAGGAATAGTGATTGTGGTTTCCTGTTGTTTTTGTTGTTAGATGTGGAACTATGTTTGTGTATGTATTTTCTTTCGGGTTAGTTGAAAGAAGATTACTTTCTTGCTTTTTTAGGTTGTACTTTCCCTCCTTGTGTTGGAGTTTTTCTTCTATTATCCTTTGTAGAGCTGGATATTTGTAAAGTTATTGTGTAAATTTGGTTTTGTCATGGAATACTTTTGTTTTTCCATCTATGCTAATTGTGAGTTTTGCTGGCTATAGTAACCTGGGCTGGCATTTTTGTTTTCTTAGTGTTTGTATGCCATCTTCCCAGGATCTTCTGGCTTTCATAATTTCTGATGAGAGAAGTCTGTTGTAATTCTGACAGGTCTGCCTCTTTATGTTACTTGGCCCTTTTCCCCTGCAGCTTTTAATATTTTTTTTTTGTTTTGTGCATTTGGTGTTTTGACTATTATGTGACAGGAGGAATTTCTTTTCTGGTTCAATCTATTTGGAGTTGTGTAGGCTTCTTGTATGTTCTTAGTCATCTATTTCTTTAGGTTAGGGAGTTTTCTCTATAATTTTGTTGAAGATATGTACTGGCCCTTTTTAGGTTGAGAACCATTTTTCTTTCTATACTTATTATCCTTAGGTTTGGTCTTCACATTGTGTCCTGGATTTTCTGTATGTTTTGGGTTAGGAGCTTTTTGCATTTTGCATTTTCTTTTGACTATCAAATCTTCTGCCCTTGAGATTCTCACTTCAATCTCTTTTATTCTGTTGGTGATTCCTATATCTAAGTCTCCTGATCTCTTTCTTAGGTTTCAATCTCCAGGTTTGTCTCCCTTTGTGATTTCTTTATTGTTTCTATTTCCATTTTTAGATCCTGGATGGTTTTGTTCAATTCCTTCACCTGTTTGGTTGTTTGTTTTTTTTTTTCCTGTAACTCTTTAAGGGGTTTTTGTGGTTTTTTTTCTTTAAGGGCTTCTACTTGTTTACTTGTGTTCTTCCGTATTTCGTTAAGGGAGTTATTTATGTCACTCTTAGAGTCTTCTAATCACGAGATGTGATTTTAAATCTAAGTCTTGCTTTTATGGTGTGTTTGGATATCCGGTATGTTCTGTGGCAGGACAACTGAGTTCTGATGATGCCAAGTAGTCTTGGCTTCTGTTGCTTAGTTTCTTGTGCTTGTCTCTCCACATCTGGTTATCTCTGATGTTAATTGGTCTTGCTGTCTCTGACTGGACCTCCTGTTTCTCGCGTGGCCTTATGAGCCTGTGAGACTGTGAGCCTGGCATCTTAGGGCGTGAGAGCACTCCTGGAGTCTAGCTCTTCAGGCAGGTTTTGGGTCCAAGAGTCCTGTAGTAGGCTGCCCTGAGGTTCCCAAGCCCTGGAGCTCCCCAGAGTGTCTCCTTGTACAGCCAATGGGGAGAAAGCGGGGTCTCATTTGTGGGTTGAGGGCTTAGATGTGAGAGCACTCCTCGCAGACCAGCTCTCTCCCAGAAGGTTTTGTGACTGAGGGCTGTGGGAAAGCCTCAGCTCTGGGCGTAGATGGAGACTGGAAGGGTCCTGTCTAAGGCTGGCCTAAGTGTTTTAGATTTACGTATGCTATAAAGGGGGAATATGCTATATGGTGGAAGAGCCGGGGTTCTGGAGGAAGGAGTAAGAGAGAATATGATAAGGTATTAAGGCAATTAAAATAAGATATAGCATGTTTTTTCTCATGTTCAGAATCCACATATGTGTATATATGCATATATATTATACACATATATGGTATAAAATTTAAAAAGGCATTGTAGAGAGATAAGCTGAACTAGTGATCTAGAGGAATGATAAGAAATGTAGCAGTGAGATAAACATGAGCAAATTACAATGAAATGCATGTATAGAAATAGCAGAATGAAACATTATTTTGTATGTTAACTGTATTACTTTCCTTTTCTAGTGACATGATAAAACATCATGATCAAGACTACTTACAGAAGGAAGAGTTATTTGGCTTACAGTTCCAGACAGATAAAAACCCATCATGTTGGAAAACTGTGGTATGCTGCTACAGACATGGTAGCTGATGCATGAATAGGAAACAGAAAAATATTTTGGGGATAGTTGAAAGCTTTGAAAGCTTAAAGGCACCTTCAGTAAGATATTTTCTCAAGCAGAGATACACCTCCCAAATCTACTCAAGCAATGACAGCATCTGGGGACAAAGTACTCATACACCTAAACCTACGGGGACATTCTCATTTAGACAATCACACTAAAAATTAATTACATGAAAGACATTTCTGTCAGTTAGTCTACCTAGTTATTATTTTATTATGATATTTTACCTGATGTGTATGTTATTTGACTATTTTCATATACCATAAACCTCTGGTTAAATTTCTTGTTCTCTAGCAGTTTTTCTTCCTTTTATTCATGATTTATTTACTTCAAGTATCCTCTCCTGACTCAGTTTGCTAAAATTCTTCACATCATCAATCCAACCTCAAATAGTGTCGCCTCCTCTATGATGTTTTCCAATGTCTTAATTAGAATAAACATCCTTATTACCATAGTTCATTTAGTGTTTTACTGTTCTAATATAAAATGAAATTCATTCACATTTTATACCTAAAACATTCTATAGAGGTTTGTCAGATTCACTAACTTATTAATACACATAAGACAGAATGCTTTATGAATATGTCTTACTATGATTTGTAGCAGAGATTGTACTTACAAAAGATTGATTTGTAAAACTGACTGGATTCCATATTTGCTAAATTTAGGGGTGAGTATGATTTGACTATGTATTTGGTTTACTCTTATCTGTTGTATCACAGCAGTTGTGATTCTAAATACCAGAGCACCAGAGAACTCTGTATCCATTACTATTTGTGCTGTTGTGACAAATTCCTAATAAAGGTCACTTACAGTGTTAAGGATTTATTTTTGGTTCATGGTTTGTGCTTTAAAGACTACAGTCCATCATTGTAGGGAAGGCATGCTAGATGGGGGAGCACAAGGCATTCTGTAACATTGCTTCAGTAGTCAGGATGCAGATACAGTTGAATGATGTTGCTTAGCTTGCCATCTCCTTTTTTGGGGGGTTTAGAATCCCTAGATTACAGGGTGGTGCCAGTATACACAATGAGGTTTAGTTTTTCCTATAGTTAATACTTTCTGGAAAAACTGTTCTCCCAGAGATGACACACAGTTCAATGAGGTGTGGCAAAGTCAAATCAAGTACAATGTACATGTATTAGCATTGTGTGAAATATATTATTGAATCCATTTTTTGTACTTAGAATTTACTTCAAACACAGAAAGCAAATCAAAACAATGAAATCACGCCCCCACCACTATTTTAGTTACTTTATTCCTTTGCTAACTGCATGTGTAGCAGTGACTATGCTTGTAGGGGCACCAGTGGAAGGGGAAGCCCTTGGTCCTGCCAACGTTGGACCCCCAGTGTAGGGGATTGTTGGGGGGACAGTAAGGGGGGAGGATGAAGAAGGAAGCACCCTTATAGAAGGAGAGGGGGACAAGTTATGGGGCTGATGGACAGGAAACCAGGAAAGGGAATAATATTTGAAATGTAAATAAGAAATACCCAATTTAATAAAAAAAAAAAGATAAGGCAATCTATAATTCCTTTTACTTTGATTAATGTTTTACAAACCAGGAAGAAAATATAAAGTGTTTGGTAGAATGCTTACCTATCAGGATTACAATAAAAAATAGTCAAGTGAGTTTTATGAAGGATTTCCATTGCTCTGGTAAAAATAGAATATATGGGCTTGTTCAAGCCTTATGATAAGATTTGTGTTATATAGGTGATTCTGGCATAAAGTATGTTTGTATGTAAATGCTTGTGTTGTTTGTTTACAACTGTCATTGTAACATGTGCAGGTAAAATGTCAAATAATTTAAATTTTAATTGCCTTTTCCTTAAAACATCAATACATAGCATATTAAAAAACACTCTGATGTACGACAAAGGAGACTGCAGATACCGGGTAAAAGGTTAATATTTTAGTTAAATATTAGTATTTGTACTAGAGCCTGCAAATTACGTTGCTAGTAGTGAAGAGATTAAAACTCGAATAGTCTATTTTGGCTATCATTTATAATCAGTCATCTAGCAGACTCATAACAATTTTCAATAGGCTATGATTTGAAACAAATTCAATCTGGGTGTACTGACTCCACACGCTATTTTTTGAGTAAATCAGCTAAGCTTCACCCTCAGAGATTCTGATTCAGTAATTTCAGTGCATGAATCAAGGAGTCTAACTTCATAATCAATATTCCAGTAGCTTTAGATATATAGTTTGTCTTTATGTATACTAATTATTTGGGAGACGCTAGTTTGGATCTACCTCTTTCATTCTCTGTTTTTTTTTTTATGTTTTTGAATTATTTCTTTTATTTTTGAGATAATATCATTACTTCTTTTTTTTTAACAAGATTTTTTTTATTAACTTGAGTATTTCTTATATACATTTCGAGTGTTATTCCCTTTCCCGGTTTCCAGGCAAACATCACCCTAATCCCTCCCCCTCCCCTTTTATAGGTGTTCCCATCTCCATCCTCCCCCCATTGCCGCCCTTCCCCCAACAATCTAGTTCACTGGGGGTTCAGTCTTAGCAGGACCAAGGGCTTCCCCTTCCACTGGTGATCTTACTAGGATATTCATTGCTACCTACGAGGTCAGAGTCCAGGGTCAGTCCATGTATAGTCTTTGGGTAATGGCTTAGTCCCTGGAAGCTCTGGTTGCTTGGCATTGTTGTTCATATGGTGTCTCGAGCCCCTTCAAGCTCTTCCAGTTCTTTCTCTAATTCCTTCAACGAGGGTCCTATTCTCAGTTCAGTGGTTTGCTGCTGGCATTTGCCTCTGTATTGGCTGTATTCTGGCTGTGTCTCTCAGGAGAGATCTACATCCGGCTCCTGTCGGCCTGCACTTCTTTTCTTCATCCATCTTGTCTAATTGGATGGCTGTATATGTATGGGCCACATGTGGGGCAGGCTCTGAATGGGTGTTCCTTCTGTGTCCGTTTTAATCTTTGCCTCTCTATTCCATGCCAAGGGTATTCTTGTTCCCCTTTTAAAGAAGGAGTGAAGCATTCACATTTTGATCCTCCGTCTTGAGTTTCATTTGTTCTAGGCATCTATGGTAATTCAAGCATTTG